>NW_009940340.1:0-45422 GCF_000696875.1 Nestor notabilis | reverse complement strand
GCATTCCTCCCCACAAAAATCAGACATCAGTTTCAGGAGGACAAACTTGGTAGCAGGTTCTGTGGATTCTGCATCAGCCTCCTGCTAGGCTAGAGCAGTGCTTTCCAAACTTTTTTGATATTCCACCCCTATCAGTAAAACATTTTTGAGCATGGACCACAATTTATTTATTTATTTATAGATTATATACATGTACTACTGTACATATTATGAACCTTATTAAAAAAAAGAAACAGAAAATAGGAAAGGATGAGATAAAAATGAAATAAACACTATTTTTTATTTTCTTTTATGCATTAATATTTTCTTCCTGCACTCCAGTGACTTGTTTTGTGCAGTGCCTGGCATGTGTGCACCCCACTTTGGAGACCACTGGGATGGAGGACTAATAACATCAGTGTGGTAGTAACTTTTCCTCTTGAGGTGTCTGATCAAAACCTGGTAGAAGCAACCCTGCTTTAGGTCAGGCCCTGCAAGAAGCATTGGCAAGATACCTTTGCTGGCTGAAAGCGAGGAAGCTGTAGTGCTGTGCGGGAAGGGTAACACTGGCAGATGGAAGAGTTTCCTCATCTAGGCCATCTGAAGGCTTCAGTCTTCCTTTCACAGTGTTGGGCACCATGTAGAGAATGCAGCAGCACCAGTCACATCAAAGTTCTAGTTTTCTTAATTTTGACTTTCTTTAACTGACTTTCTTTAACAGTCTGCCATTGTAAAAGGGAGACATCATTAATAATTTCTGGCTCACACTTACAGGCTTACTGAATAAGACACACACAGTTATCTTCACAGTAAGTTAGTGTTGCACCTGGTACTTAGGTGATCTTGCCCTCCAATGGCAAGTAGTTGCCTGTGCTGGAATACCTTCCCTTCCATAAGATGCGGCATTTATAGTTGGGATGGTATAATGCAGTTAATAATTCCATTTTACTTCTATATTACTCATTATGAAATTTGTTTATTCTAAAAAACAGTTTGTAAGTGGTATTTGAATCTAAATCCATTTCAACCACTTAGACCTAATACAGCATTTCAGCAACATCAATCTGGAAGCATTAGTCTATGTTGAGTCACTTCTAGTCAAAATGCTAGGCTAGTAGATGTAGAACATGACAAGAATTTTCTTTATTACACTCATATGACTGATCTAATTGTAATCAGTGCTTTGTAGATCAGCTAGCCAGTTTTCCCCTTCTAGCTGATTATAAGAAAGCTCTGGCAGATCTTTGGAAGTTCATGGCCAAATAATTCATCAATGAAATGTAGTGTATGTAAATTGATAAATGTAGCTGTTGGGAGGAAATAATCATTGCAAGTTGCTGATGAGAACAGAAGACCCTATTAATAATTCAAAGTAATCATCATCTCCACTTTCTATCTTAATCTGCTAAATATATTACATCACAATATATTGCATTTCTCTTCCTAGAGATATGTAAACGTCAGGGCATAAGTGACTTCTATATGAAAAGCTTCTGCAAAAAGCTTTCTCATTTTCTCTGCCCAGTCCATGTTAATCCTATTGAAGGAACGAGAAGAAGAGGTACAGTTCATTCACATGTAATGGTGTTTATAAATCTGGTCTTGAAAAGGGAAGTGTAGCTTACACAGTAGATGACAGAAGTCAGTCTGAAACAGCTTCTGTAGCAGCATTATGTTTCATAGATTTTTTTTCTGATAAAAAACCCCCCACACTTGACTTCAAATGTCAAAAGAATAGTACTTTTATGATCAGGTATTCTCTCATCCACCTCTACTGTCTTCCTTTCCTCTCAACTTCCCTCCCCCCAGTGTTTTCAATTAGTGCTGTAATTAAGGCAATAGCATTTACATTTGAAGTTAAAGACTTTCTAAGGCCTTCACCTTCCTTGAATCTTTATTTTTGGCTCTAATCAGAAGTTTTAGAAATAGCAGAAGGTTGCGAGTTACCCTTTTTACCACTGATCTGATTGTACTACAACTCGCTTGTTCTGATTCTGAACTGAATAAATCCATGTAAACATTGCTACGACCAACTTTACTGATAAAATCTAACAAAAATCTTAATCTTAGCACCTATGGAATGGAGAATTAACCAACAATCTTTTTCATACCTTCTGCTTTAATTTTTTCATCGGTTTCCACTGAAAATCACTTTGTCTTTCATGATCCATATTGCAGAGAAAGGAACAAAATAAAAATAAAATAAAATCTGTTAATGCCTGTAAATGTACCTATTTTAGTGGCCAGGAATACTGTTTCAAGATTAATCTTTATTTCTGCAGTGAGTGCTGATACTATGTCACTTTATTCCTTTGCAGCAAATTTAGATGACAGCTTATATTTAGCTTAAAAAAACAGAAGACCCCAACATCAGAAAGGCTTATTGATGAAGTTACAATAAATTCCCTTGTTCATGCTATTAAGAGAATCTGTGACGTGAACCTCCTAACATCAGTGATGTTTAAATAAGCATGTTTTTTATTGCTTGATGAATAAAAGTTAAAGAAGGCTCTGTTACCATGCATAATATAACCCTTGTCAGGTTTTGGTTATTTAAAGCATTTGCTGAAAATGTAGACTATGGATGACTTTTGTTTTGTTTAACATAATGCAGGATATACACAGTGACAGATATAATTGTGGCTAGTAATTTAGAAAGATATTACGGTTAGGATGCAGCTTTCTACATTAACAGTGATTTTAGTGAAAAACAGTACTGCATTTAGCTGAGTATTTTAACAGTAGCACGTCATTAAGCGTGCAACCAAGCCTGGAGTGCAAGAGTTTGGATTCTACTTTTTTATTTTTTTATTTTATCCTGTAACAATTTAAAACTATATTAAGTGATTCTAAGCAGTAATAATGCTTGATAATCTACTCCAATGATAAAGATAGGAAGTTAAAGGTTTATTTTGCTTTTTTATTCAAATTCTACATAGGAGTAGGTTATTTTAATGTTAGTATTTTGCTGTTCGGAGTTCAAGTGTTGTCTTGAATTTAGCTTGTGATATGTAACAGTAGTTATCTTTGATGAAACAAACTACAAGAAATATTTCCTGTTTAGTGTGTGATCTAGACTCAAGTCTTACACAGAGCAGATTGGTAGTTGGATCAGGACTGATTGTGCTGAGACAGATAGTGGCTAAAATGACCTTGGGTTGAGCAGGACCTTCCTGCCCCAATGCTGCGTTAGCCAGTCATGTTGACATACTCTTGCATTACAAACCCCAAGCAGGCGTCCATGTGCTTTAGTTCCAACCTGCCATTTTGTTTCTTATTCTGCACAGTTGATGGTGTAACCAAGGAGAAATTGTAATTAATCTGCTATACACATTTTTGGGGGTATAAAACATGACTCGATATTCTTAGCATCATTTTCTGGCCTTCTTGCAATCTAATATTTTCAACTGCTTCCATATTTTTCTTAACATGTCAGTTCTAATTTGACTTCTTGTCATATTTATAGCTGTTCCTTTTCTCCCTCCTTTTCTTGTTTACTGATACTAGAAATGTGTAGGTCTTTTGATGAGCAGTGATCTGTTCCATATGATTCAATGTTTTTTCCACCCTGGAATGTCTGATGAGATAAATAAATTATTTTACCAGAGTGATGTCATATTCATGAGTTTCCCGACCCAAGGGTCCTGAAAGTCTTAATAATTGTAATTCCTTACCAATTAACCCTCTCTGAAAAATAAGATGCGTCTAAGAGGAGAGAGGAGTACTGTGCAATGTGACTTATAAACAGGGAAGAAGCCTTATCTTAATGGAAGATACAAATCCTGCAACTGGTCTTAATTCAGTGACCTCTCACTAATTTTTAAGGTGTTGCTTGAGTAATGAGCTTAAAAATGGTCTTTGATTTTGCCTATTTAAATTGCTGTTGCATCATCCTTATGGAAAAGAAGTATGGAAGTAAAAACAAAGGTGCTAAATGTGTGGTTAAAAGTACATTTTATAGACTTGTTGCTGTATTGATTTTCACAAGCTTGGCAATAGCTTCACTTGCTATGCCATGGTTAGGGATTTATCTCAAAAAGCCCCCACCTTACAGCATTGTTTTGACATTGGTTCTTGTCTTAAGGGGAATTGCAAGAGAAGGCAGAGACTTTAAGAGGCCTGGGCAGTCACAGCTAAATTTAAATTATTTGTGTTAGATTCCAAGTTCTTATTTGTAGAACTTTAGCCCCTTGAAGATCTGTACGAATAAGATTTTGAAGAGTTTAAAATCAGAAATTAAAAGTCGTTTTCTGTTGGACCATTTTAATGGTCCAAGGTCAAATCTTAATGGCTTTTTATAACTCAATTTGTACAGAGATACAGAGATAAATATGGAAGTTTTACTTCTCCATTGAATCGTTATGCTTCTTTTTAAAAGGATGGGACCTAGATACTGTACCCCATGGGCACAAGTTGATTACCTTCTTTCAGTTCTTTCTTTAGATGGTTCGGCATACAGGGGAAGGAAAAAAACAAGTTTTATTTGCATGGAGGAAGGGAAGATTTCAGGGGCTGAATGAAGCATTCAGTTCTGCCAAGGCATCCATTCTCCTCTGTGGCATCAGTGCTCTGCCAAGATTGTCACACTGTGATACCTCCTTTATTTTTAAGTTGGAGACTTTCTAAAACTACAATCTTTTAGGTCTGTGGGTTTGCAATGTGATAGCATGGAGCCTGATGGGAAAGATTCACCATCAACTACTGCTTGGAAAAGCCTGGCCTCTTCTCTTTGAGCATAAAGCTTGCAATGAAAGAAATGGTGAGGGAGGGAAGGAACAATGAATGTGGAGTAAAGTTTCTTTACTTACTTGACAGGACAGTGTGTGCAGTTAGTGTGACTTACCTCTTCCACTGTTGTCCTCATGGCTTTTTCATAGCATCAGGGAGCAAATCTATTAACATTAAGAAAAAAAAAAAGAGATTAAAATACATGAGGACAAACAGACTCTTATGGGAATATGGCATCTAAACTGGCATTGCTGACTTGTTGAACTCAGTTCAAAATGCCTTCAAATGCCAGTTTTGACTGCATTGGGGTTTTTAAATTTTGCTGATGTTTAAAAAAACAAATACAGGGAAAATCAAGATTAAAACAAACTCACTACATTATTAGATGTTATAGCAACCATCGGGATTTCAGAGTGTTACCGTAGGAAGATAAATGTCTTACTGGTCAAATTAAATTTGTTTTAGTGTTGCAGCATATTATTTTTTTTTATTTCATCTAAATTCATAAGCTATAACATAATTACTATAAGAAATATATTTTACATTAATAGCTGCTTTTTTTTTTTTCCCCGTTTCCCAGGATCAAAATCACGCTTGTAATTAATGAAAGTAATATTTGGTGTTTCTTTAAAAGGGTCCAGGTTTTAAATATTGGCATTCAGAACAAGTAAAAAATTACATTTAAAGTTACAGTATTTGGGATATTATGAATTGATCTACTTATGAAATACTGCATTTAAGCCATCTTCTTGATTAAAAAAATAAAATCAATTTTTTGTTAGTTTGTGTAAGGGATTATAATAAAGTATGTTCCAACTGGAACTCACTGTTTTTAATTACTGGTATTTTGTATGTAGCCTTTTAGAATACTCTGTTCTTGAAATCCTAAGTCATATGGCAGTTTAGAGAGAAAACTGAGTTTCTACCCAGCAGAGTCTGAACACACTGAGACTAACTGCAGGCTGCATGCTGACACGATGCTCTGATTTGAGGAATATAGTGGTCAGCCACTTAAAGGTTTCTGTAGCGACTAGATATATTTACTCTGCAGGGTCATAGTGTCTTATTGCACTTGTCCACCACTTGTCCAGTCGTGGAGTTCTGTGTGTCTGGTTGTAGCTCTATCAGTGTTCATTCAGGCAAGTTTCTTTCAAGTGGAAACCAAGGTGTGTGGGGTCATACTGCACGCTCATAGCTCATTATAACTGGTAGTCTGGTTGCAGTCAGTCTCAATAGTTAGGAAACACTCCTGGGTCGACAGGCTCTTGATATTTGTGGTTTTGTGGGCCTCTGCAGCTGTTCTTAAGTGTTAAACTGTTGTTTATCACTCTGAAAGTACTAAAATCTCTCCTAACTTCAAGGTCTGCTAGGAACACCAACTGTTCTTTTTGGTCTTTATTTCACCTATGAATTTTTCATTGTTTTAATCTGTGTTTTGCACTTGATCTTTTAAGTTATGCTTGTTCTTTTATAACAGTAAAGAAATATCAGTGACAGTTACTGTACTGTAGCAAATATGTAGGATAACTGTGTAATAAAATGTAAATGGTGTTAAGGAAAGATCACTTTTCAATGGAAGCTATTTGCTGTATGTATGAGGCTTTGACAGGCATGTTTTTCGAGAGTACACTTAAAGGAGAAGAACAATATCAAATTAAAAGGCCAAGAATTATTAAATGGGGACTATTTAAGTGTTCTCTGAAATAATTAGACTTGAAAAGCCTTTCTGAATATGGTCCAGTGAATTACGTGCAGAAAATGCATACTGCTTCCCTGATAGTGTCAATTTTTACTAAGTGCTGCAGCTAAGTGACAATGTATTTGTTCTCTGTACAAGTTGACTGTGCTTGCAGACTGGCTGTGAGAGTGACAGTGACACAGAATGTGCTTTTCAGTTTGCTTATATTCCTGTATAAATGTATAGGCAGGTTGTACTTGAAATGAATGTGTTAACATTACACTGCTAGGCACTGGTATCTTTAATGTCATTTCCATTTCATTACCCTATCCAATGCAATTTAAGTTACCTATGATAGTGTTTGTCTGCTGTCAACATAGTATTGGTAAGGCATTCAGGGGCCAATGGTAATAAATGAGGAGTGTGGCTATCCTCACCCCCACCTGTGACATAAATTTGCAGAATGGTGCACTAGTAATGCTCAAGTTTGTAGAAGACTTTCCACACCCATCCTGTGGACTAGCCTGCAGCCAGAAAATGTGTGACACTGAGACTGAATGTCAGTCCGAAGAGCAGAGCCATTTTGTAGGTATACCTGTTCCCAGTCCTGTCTCCTGGATGAACATTGAACGCCCATTGTAGGTAGCCTTGGCTCCAGTCCTGTGTGTGGTCCCATCACCTGGGTGGACCTCGGACATAACGTCACAGGTAGTGTGTCTCCTGGATGGACCTCTTGGACATGCACTGTAGCTTGTACTCAGTCCTGTCCCCAGCTCTCTCTCCTGATGCTCATGACTGAAGCCGTAGATGGATCCTGGACCTGATTGATTAGTTCACCCTTTTGGGAACTGTTGATAGACTCTCTTACCACTTCCCTGCTCTGCTCTGCTCAATCACTTGGCTGAAGTGGGGAGCCTTGGCTCAATGCAGTGTGGGGCATGGAACAGACCAAAATGTGTCCTTGGACGTTTCTTCACAAGGATCTTCTGTGGGGTTCAGAAATGCTGAAAAGTTCACTGTCCTTGAGGACTCTCTGATGATCTTGGGTCTGAGGCTGTGGATAACCAAATGAATGGAAAGCTCACTGCTTTGTTTTTGAAACAGAGACATGTCTATTTTGCTGCTCCCTTAAATTTGGTGGTTGTTTGGGGTCTTTAAAGACCAGGGCTTTCGTCTTCGTGAAGACAGTGCAGCACCTGGTCAGCTCACACATCGCAGTGCAGTTTGAGAAGCACTACAGGGTAACTCCAAACCCCTAAACCTTTCAAGAGCCTTTTGGGTAGCATATGAATGTTTGGTGAATATTTGGTGTACTTCTGGAGCTATGTTTTTAGCTAAGTTTTGTCCTAAAAGCATCTAGCTTGCATGCACTATAGCTATTCTGCAAACTGAACCAACAATCCAGTAGGGCCATTATTTCATGGATTCACTTCAAAATCATACTGCTGCTTCAAACTGAAAGATTAACATAGATGAAGCCTTAGGACATGAGTTCATTTTTCTGCATAGATTGGTCTAATGACTGTCACTGAAAGGAGCAATAGCCCTCTCATGTTTACATCACTTTTTATGTGCTGCTTCTGCTTCCTCTTCTGAGTTGGACTTGTCATGGTAAATCTTTCCTGCTTGGGGGGAAAGCTAACTCATGAAAACCTGTGAGTTTTTCTTCAGATCAGCAAGCTAATGGTAGTCACTGCAGAATTGCACTATTGGTAAATTTAACACAAGGGAAGAGGCAGAAAAGCAGGGAGAAAGCAGGTCCACCCCCTCTGGCCTCCGCCTGCTGTTAGATTGAATTAAGTATAATATCAAACTGCACCCTGAAGGAGAAGCATGTAAGTTTATTCAGAGAAGATTATCACTGTTGCTGCTGGTTGAGAATTCACAGAGCTGAGGATTCACTGTTTGAAAAATGTAGTGGAATTCTTCAAATTATTCAGGGTTTTCTACAGCAGATAAAAAATATTTTCAGGTGTCTTCTGGAGGTCTTTCCTGACACATGGGCAGACACTGGATGTGTATTTGGCTGTCTTTATCTGTTGACCTTCTCAGAAGAATGGAAGAATTTCAGAAAGTAATAGCAAACTGTTATACATCAGTATATTAATAGGCAGCACATTCGTGGTGAAGCAAATGCACCACAAAGCTTATGCTTCTTTGACTGGGCTTTTCTAAACCTTTAGATCAGCTTTAGTGTGAGGCCAGTTCTCCTACCATTTTTAATTTGGCTTTGTCTATCTGTACTTAAAAAGATTATACAAATAGAAATTGTACATTGTATTTTCCTACCTGTACTTTACAAAACTCACATTCTCTGCTTTCTTCCCAATACATTTGTCTTTTTCCAAGGGAAAAAAACCCAAAACCCAAAACCAAACTAAAACTGCTTGAAATACCATATTAGAATATTGCTTATTCAGTCTATGATTGAATCTGAGCCCTCTGTTGGAACTACTCTCACCTCACTTTAAAATAAACATATTAAAAGCATGAGAGTATTCTATTCCCTAAATATACGTTTTGTTAGAAATAAGGTTATCTAATTGAAGCATGTTAGTTCTGGAAATTGGGAAGTCTCAGTGCTGGTGTCCAGGCAGATTAAAATCAAAATTCTAAAATCAAGTCTATCCTTTGTATCCATGTACTGTAAGTTGTTTCTTTCTGCTTGTAAACTAGCAGCTTTCAGAGATTTTTCTGGATTGAATAGATATTGTAATATCCCTCTAGGCTCCTAAGGATTTGTTGTGGGTTTGGTTTCCCCCCCCCCCCCCCGCCCCCCCCCGGTATTTCTCTGCAGTAAGGCTGAGGTTTGCTTTCTGCTTTTTGCAGAAAGAACATCTCCCCACTGTGCATTTCTCCCTCTCTGTCTCACCCTGGAAGTCCTTCCTTCTCCTTCTGTATAATTGCTCTAAATCTGAGTGCAGCCACCAGGAAGGGTAGCTAACCACACACACTTTTATTGGAAATAGCAGATAATGTTTATGCATCATGTTCAACAGTACAGTGCATCCAACACACTGTTAAATCATTCAAGAAAGAAGCAGAGATCCTCTGGCCTTAGTTATATCCTGCAGTTGTTGAGAGCTTGTAGCTAGGACAGTCCAGGTTTCGTACCAGGTTTGTGTCAAATGTCTATAACTACATGCTTGGACAGTTTAATGTACTTGATGTTTATTATATCCATTATATTAAACATGGTTTAGGAAAGTGAAATCTGATAAGCAGGTCTGGCTTCTGAAACCTTGGCTCATCTGATATTTCCATGGTTACCATTCATGAAACCAAAATTATTTTTCTCCAGGGGAAAATACCCATGTGAATATGTCCAGTAAGGCTGTGACAGGTTATATTGAAGTATATTAGTTTGTGTGATGGAGCTTTACACAAGAATTACTAAGGCAGTACTTCTGAAGAATGCTTAAGGATTGTACTAGAACAAGCTTTAGAGTCATCCTACTTTAGGATTTAAAAAAAAAAAAAATCCCCTTTATGTGGTCATCATTTACAGAGAATTTGTGTACGTAGCATTTTATCACAAGCTAAATTTTGCCAGCTTCAAGGAGGGCCTATGTCTGTTTGTGAGTGGTACCCCTTGCTCCTGACCCCTGGTGCCGTCAGCATTTTGCTTAGGATCCCCAAAGAACCTGTCTGTCCCAGAATTACAGGTGACACTACTCTAAGGGACTCTTCTGGTTGCACTTGTGAGTTTCATCCACCTGAAAAATCAAGAGTAGTCCAAGAAGAAATTAACCCAAGGCGCCTCTCAGTGCCTTTCTCCCTGATGCGAGGAAAGGGCACTGGAGCCCAGCTGCTGTCACTGACTGGGCAGTGGTCACCCTGTGGCTTCTTTCTCATTTTCCAGAATCAAGGCAGTGGAAAGCATAGCTGGGCCCCTGAAACTGTGGGGATGATTCCTCTTTTTTTTCTTGTCTTTCTCTGTGTATGTATAAGCTATTGACACAGAATGGGTTTTGTCCCAAGACAATCAATCCCAAGGCTACTACACCTTTTTGCAGCTTGTGTCAGAGTCTCTCTCCTGCATATTAGCCTTTTTTTTTTTTCCCCAAGCCAGTTGAAAAAAAGAGCTAAGTCTGAAAAATTAAAACTTAGCCACCTATAATTTTTATTTTCTTATTTCAGTCAACATAGAATTACACATGTCTTTGCAGTACAGTACAAACATTATCATCATTAACATTATCCTTAGGTAGCCAATTTCAGTGCTTTAAACCTGCTTCTCTCCAGTTGTCTTGTTCTGAGCTTTGGCTGCCTCTCAATATGAAGCCATACTATGAGATCTCAGGGTTTCTTCCTTCATTGTAGAGAACATCACATCTGAATGGGTATATGTAAATGTTAATGTTCTGCATATAAGTTCTGCAGCTACCTAATTATTTTTATGGAAGCCATTTTATCATTACATGAATGAAAACAATCACTTTGTCAGTAAATCTAAGTATATTCCAGAATATGTGTTTAAGGGTACAACCAAATGGAATTTTTAATTAGATAATGCTGAGGCTGTTGCTTCAGTTAAAGAAAAGCAGGTACATTCAAACCCTGGCAATTTGTATTTCTCATCATCCTGTAGCTAAAATTTCACCAAAATAGTGTGGCATGTCAGAGGATTGGCATCACTGAAGAGGTAAGTAAGTGCTGCGTAAAAGGAGCGAGTATGGTAGGAAGTGATGATACTTCCGTCATGTATTCAGTTTGTCTGACATATCAATTGCAGGGGAGACAGCAGGGGCATGGCCATTTCCACAAGTGTAGGAGTCAGCTCTGAGAAGTTTCTCAGACAGTTCTCAACCATACAGTATTGTGGAAATCTTGTAATGAAGACCTAAATATGCCAAATACCCAGACAGTCCTGTGGGACCTGGGGTGAGGTCCTGCAGTCTGCGTGTCCTAATCTTGTGTTTTATGATTGCTAGACTTACATTTCCAAAAAATTTCATACTTTGCCCTATCTCCCAGGCTTACTTTTCAAATAAGAGTTTCTAAGTGCAGAACAACTTTATTTGGAAGTGTGCTCTCAACTGTGTTAGCTGCTCATGGCAGGGTCTGGTCTGGTGTTTTAACTCTTAAGGAGTAATGCACTAGCACCTGGTGTGCACCAACAGGCACTGAAGCTCAGATCCTTGGAGGATCCTAAAGGAACAGGGAAGAAAGAAATGTTTATGTAGAGTTCTTATGGCTCTGCAAGCCTTTTCCAGAGAGAAAGAAGAGGAAGTGTGGGTGTGTAGATCTGCCAGGCTGCATCCTGGTCTTTTATTATAATGGCCAGTATAAATCAGTTTCAGTGTAGTAGTTCAAGTAATGACAGCCTTCTCTGTTCTTGAAGGCAGAGCAAATTTGCTTTGGGGGTTCCAAATCCTCCATTGTACATCTGCTTTTCACTGAACAAAATTTGCTGCTGATACATATATATCTACATACATTTTATTTCTCTGCCTTTTTTTTTTTTTTTTTTTTCTTTTTTTGCTTTAATGTTATAAAAAGCAAAACTGCCACTCTCTCAAACCTAGCCTCTTTGGATGTCATGGGCTTGGGACGGCAGCATGGGTTAAGTGTAGCATTTGGCTTAGGTGGGAGAAAGGGATGTGGGTTAGTTACAGTTCAAATAGGTAAAGTAGATACTGTGAGAAAACCTCATTTTAAAGATAGGTAAATATAATATTTTAAAAACTTATGGCACAGAATAGGTTAATTCCTTATTCCCAAGTCCTTTCTCACCTGAGCAAACAAGTCAATCTCTCGTTTTCCTAAGCTCTTAAACCTCCACGCTGATAGCTAAGGCCTCTCTAAAGGGGCAGGAGGACCCTTTCCCCCCTTGTCTAGATTAGATAAAAGGTAAAGAAAACCTGTTATAGCACAAAATTATGAATGTTAGACTCAAAATCATTATTACCAAAAGGGAATACACCGTATGTCTAAAAACAAGAACTTCTTGTTAGCCAAATAAATATTTTGTCTAAAAGTCCAAATCAATTAAAAAAGTAAAGCTTCATTTAAAATTTATTTTGAGTCTGTGTACAAGAGAAACTTCCAAGAGGCTGCCCCTTCACTGTGCTGCTATGTGCATTCTTCAAATGTTCCTTTGGGTCCTAGGGCTGACAGCATCAGTCTTTCTGAAGAGGAAAGGGGGGACAATTAGAACGAGTTTTCAGCAGCCTGAGGTCTTTTCTGGGGTTCCTTTCTCCTCAGTTTTGGCTCTCTTTGGGAATATTTTTATATAATGTCTTAGCACAGCCTGCCTCCTCCTCCCTGTTTCCGAGGCAAATTCTGGGAGCCGCACGCTGCTAGCTCTCTCCTCCACAGAGAGCAAAACCAGCACAGGGAGGCAACAGGCACATGGCCACCAGGCAAGTGCTGCCGTGGATGAAACCAGCTCCTACTGAGGCAGGGCAAGACCCGTGCTGAGAGCCTGCTCTGCCTGGTAGGTTCAGAAGTGAACCTACGTGGTGCTGTGCAGGGAGATAGGTCCAACACACTCCGTACCCTGAGAAACAAATACAGCTTAGTGTGTGGAGTACTTGTGGATTAAGAATGTCCTTCTGGAGAAGAGGGTGGAAATCAAAACTGATCCTGCATATTCCCATTCCTTGCTGTCAGCAAGTGTCTCTTGGGAAAGTATGTCCAGTCTTAATACAGGCAGAGCATACCAGCCTTTAAATCTGTCAACTACTCTTTTAATTCAGAAGACTGGAGAGCTGATTCAGAGGGCCTCATGAGGCTGTTGATCTGCATTCATCTCAGTTTGACGCCATATTTATAGTCAGTTGTGCAACAGGTAGCATCTGTGTTAGAGGTTACCCAAGGTAACAATATTTTATACTTCATAAGTCACAATCCTTAATAAAATGGTCAAGTGATATTTCTTGAAACATTTGTGTCATTCTGTAAACATGATGGATCAGCTCTAAGAATGGTTCAAAGCTATTATGCAGTTTCAGGTATGAAGAAATTAAATATAGAAAGAAATAAATGTGTTGTATTATGCTAGATATTCTTAAAAATGCGTTCCAACTCATCTTATATGTAAGCCTCTGAAAGCATACAGAACTCTCCACTCCTGTTTGCTTACCGTAATAGATTTTGTCATATCATGTCAAGGCGCCTGTAAGTTACTATATAATGAAAAGTGGTATTTCACCTGTGCTTTTGTTATATATTGGATATACTTAAGAGAAGACAGTTGGATTTTTATTCAGTCCTTGACAGCAGCCTCCTGCTGTTTCCTATCTAGGAGCTGAAGAATTTATCAGCAAAAATAATAGATGAGGATGAAGCCAAAGCATGTATTCATAATAAGAGAAACAAGTTTTGTGCTGAGGCTGTAGTGCAGGGATTTCAGTTCCACTGTATTAAATGACTGGTAAAAGTAATAATAATTTTGTTTGATATTGCTATAGTAAAGCAAGTACTTAACTTAGATGCATTTTTAATATCTTTTAGAAAAGATTGATTTGTCAACCCAATCATCAATTTAACTTATTGGTAAATTGAGCTCCAAAAATATGACTCAGTACCCATACATATTTTAGGTTCTGTGTGAAAATAGCACATAATATAAGTGTCACTGATGGAGAGGCTTCATTAATGCTGTGCATTTTAGGAAGAAACCCTAGTGCATATACAGCTTTCATTTGATGGTTTGATTCATCTCATGGATGCTTACTGTGGCAGAGAAAGTGATTCAGGGATGACTGCTCAAACTCAGTACTTAACTCTCCGAAGAGGACATGTACCTTGTATATACTGGCTCTTCCCCTGTCTAGGTCTTTTTGCTTTAGGCATGGAAAGCACGGCCAGGCTAATTCAGCTCTGAAATTGCAGAAAAAATATTCCTACTGAGCTGTATTTGAAATGCCAAGACTGGGGGAAGGGCCTAAGGAATGCAGAAGGGAATAAGACAGTTTAAATTATAACTCAAAATCTATTGCGGCAATGTTTGAAGGCATTCCCTTTTGCTGACCTGCTGCCCAAGCACTTGAGTTGCTTGCATTTTGGGGATGGGGAAGGGAGGGACGGGGGCACTCTCCCTAGGTGACTGCAGTGCCTTTGTTTTGAGCTAGCTGAGCCTTCTGATTTCTTCCCATATCAACATGTCTGTCAGTGCAGCTGGGCTTCACTGTGCTGTGTTTCACTGTATTTGCTGTTAGGTGCAGTGATAGTGGAGGAACCACAGCCTGTTCTGTGAGGGTAATGCTAGAAGCAGTGCACAAAATCAGCTCAGCGGCTGTCTCCAGGGCTCTCGCTTGTGGCTTTCACTGGTTTTATGTATCCAGAGTAGGCAAAGAGATGTAACTAATGAGCTCAAATGTGTTCCAGTGGAAAAGCAGTTATCTGGCCTATATTTTCTCTGATTTCACCATCTTTTGTCAAGCCATGGTTCTAAAAACTTGTGCATTCCTACCATCACTGTGGGAAATGCATGTTTTGATGCCTGCGTCAAGTACCAGGATTTGATGTATGGTGTTATTTCAAGTTATGAACTAACAGAAGGAAGAGAAAGAATATATTCTGTTATCTTGTATGGGGCAACTTTAGAATTGGCAACTCAGAATCAGAAAACGCAGATTTGTCAAAGTGCTCACTTGTCAAATGTCACTTGTCCTATCTCAAAGGATAGGATTTTAATCTACAGTAAATGTTATGTACTGCATGGCATTGACTGTTCTCAGTTGATGCCCAGGACCATGGTGCCTCTAAATGACTCTATCTGACAATATTGTTTCTCTGTGAAGAATTTAAAATGTTCAGAATATTTTGATTGAATGGAACAGGATTTTGGACTCTTATCTTCATTTCTGTATAGTGTGTTACAGCATATCCCTTGTTTCCTTGTCAAAATTAGTGTATTTTCTCAATGTTAAATTTCAGTCAGGGTAGAGAAAATCTTGCACAGTTTTCTTGTGTGTGTGCCTTTGCTTTTGATGTCATTCAGATGGTGATACTGTAATTCATTGCTTATGCTCAAATGCTGTTTAACTGGCCCAGTACTAAAAATTTGATCCCCAGAAGCCTTCCTTTGTGATCAGGCTAATCAGCGCTCTGGCAGTCTGTTCCGGTCGTGCGGGATCATCCCACACCACAAAGAGTTGCGGGGAGCCGAGGTTCTTTTTAGCTCAATGTCAAGCTGAAGGAGTATAAATTCTGCTTTAGAAATGACTGTTCGAGAGGTTTTACTTTGCTGCTCTGCCAGCATTTCTTACAAAGGCTACAGTGTTTTGAGTACAAAATAGTATTTCTTACCACTTAACAGGATGCTTTTGGATTCTCTTTCCAACTCAGCAGGGCTCTAACACGATGCCAGACCTTTATTTTGTGGGTATCCGGTCTGTACTCCTAGTTCCAGCATTACTGTCAGCCCCAGCGAGGGATGGCTGTCTCTCAGGCATGGGGAGCTGGGGAAGAGTGTGCTATCAGAGCGGGGGACTTACCAGCCAGGGCCCCATCCCGTAGGACCCAAACAGGGCAGGTCTGGAGACAGTAACAAGATCCAGGAAAGAGCAGACACCACACAAGGTTCAGTGAAGAGGTCAGGCAAGTTCATGGGGATGAGGCAGATCTGAGATGAAGCTGGGAACACAGGTCAGCGAGTCACGTTCAAGGTAGACAGGGAGACAGTAACCTAGGTCAGCCAGAGTCCAATGATCACCATTCAAGATCACCGTGATGAGGCAGTTCCTAGGTCAAACTGGAAAATCAGTCTGGGTCTGGGTCAGTAGGATGTGCAGGCAGAGGCATGTGCAGTGCAGCCTCAGCACAGCTCAGAAGAGGGTCCAGCATGACAACCAGCGCTCAACAGCCATTACAGCATGAAGGGTAGGGCAGCTACTGAGTCTTCTTACAGCTTTCTCCTGAAAGCTCTTCAGAGATGGTCAGGACATCTCAGAGCTGACCTCTGCCGCACAGAGCTGGACTAGAGTGTGTTACAGTTCTGACAGTCACTGGGAAGTCTGTCTGTGTGATCAGAAAATACGGTCTTTTTACTAACGTTCAACCAAGTTGAAGAACATTGCTGACACATCTCCAAAGACAATCTATTGAGATGTCTTCTGTAGCACATGGAATGGGCAAGAACTGTTAAAAAATTTAAAACAATGGTATAGAACAAGTATATTCCTACTTACCCATACTGTTTATCCACATATCTATGACATTTAATCTCTGCTCAGTATAATCTTGAAGGCAGACCGTACATGTTGATTAGTGATGAGGCAGACATGAAGTTCTGTGTCAGAGACTGCCATTTTCTTTCAAGTACCTGAAGGTAGTTTATTCCTGCCACAGAACAAATCTAAAGGAAATGTTTTTAAGATCTTCAGGCCCCTGGATGTGCTTTTATCAGCAAAAGGGTCTCTTTTCTTACAGAAAATCACTATCCGTAGACCACCCCTCCCTCCTCTGCCATGGGGTAGGCAGTAGGTAGGGAACATTAGAAGGCAAGCCAGGTGGTCTCTGTGGAGTGCCTCCATTAATCACTTTCCTGACTCATGGAGGTTGAGTCAACACGTGAAAGCTCAGATTAGAACAGGGGCTCATTCCTTCTCCTTATTTACACTCCACATACCTCCAACAAAAAAGTTTCTGTAAACCATTAATGGGACCTCAAATATTGAATTTATGGGATCTGGCACAGATGCTGACTTTAGAATTAGCATAAGTGACATCATCCATTCATGCGGTCTGAAGCGAAACACCACAGGGATCATAGGATCATAAACTGGTTTGAGGTGGAAGGGACCTTAAAGATCATTCAGTTGCAATGCCTCTGCAATGGGCAGGGAAAATAGGGGATAAAGGAAGGCTCCCTGCATCTTCATTTTTTAGGATTAGCCCTGGAGTCCAACACTGTAGTAGTAAATTTTGTGGAGCAGCAAAAACTCTGCAGGAAGGCTTCAGAAGGAACTGTCTTGTGGGCATTTAGGGCAGAGCAAGGTAATGGTGATGCCTTGCACTGCTGTGGATGAGCTGCACATCCTGTGCCATTCATTTTGCACACTAGCTTTGGGAGGGGCTTCCTGTTTCTGTGACTGGGAAGCATGCGACAATTCTTCCCTGCTGGAGTGGCCTCGTTTGCCCCAATGGGCTTATGCTGTTGGCTCTCCTGCTTGAAGATTTTTGGGGTCGTGGGCATACTTCAGTGGGCAGTTTTTCAGAGGTGGAATGATATTTCTGACATTTGCTGACAAGTGGTACTTGCCTCCAGGACATACAGAATAGATATTTAGTGTCATGTTTTTGTGAACCTCGTTACTCAAATCAAGGCAGTGTTTTATGTAAGACCTGTGCAAAGCTTTCTGTGCATAATGGGGACGTTCGGCAGGGAGTCCGCAAGGAACTGCTGGGGTATTTTTCCGCTTCAAAGTTTCTTTGGCATTCACCCCAGCTAAAGGCACCAGCTGCTGTTAAGGCTTGGGTTTTCCCTTATTTTCTCTGCTTTTGTTTCTCTGCAATTAAATAATTACCTTAATGAGAGATTTCCAGTTATTCTGATAATGTCTTGGGACAGTGTTGAACTTCTGTGATCAACAGGAACTCTGGCAGGTGTTTGGGATCTATTTACTGTAACAACAGCCATTCTGTCATGCAGAAAGGTGCTGAGAAACAGCCAAAAGCAGCACAGTGCAATAATACAGTACAAAGCAGTTCAGTAAAAACTCAAAACTAAATCAGTTTAAAACTAGTTAAAAACAAAACTAACTGTATATTCAGTGAAGACTACAACGGATGTCTCAGTCATTTTTGTTCACGTGTTTTTATTTATTTATTTTTCTGACTAGATAAATGCACTGGAAAATGAGTGAGTAGGAAAAACTGGAGGTTGTTTCATAATAAAGAAATTAATTACAATATATTTATATAGTACAATTTAATACTTAGGTTAGTACATACTTGTCAGGAATAAAAGTTGGACTTTTTCTTCTAAACTCCAGAGGCAAAACAGGGAATGAAGAAAACTTATCTGTAGCTGTAAAATTGTTGTCTAGGTACTCATTCTGTGTAGTGCATGGTTGGCATGCCAAGTGAAAACATTTTTGCTTCATGCATGTGTTTTTTTTTTTTTTTTAACTGTTCCACTTAAGTACACTTGGAAGGTTTTATTTTGAAATGGTGAGTGCATTCAAGCAATGCTGCCAAATTCCAGGTTTACTACAGTTAATACAGAACATTTGGTTGACTCTAATTGTGAAAACGGTGTTCTAGCAGTGTAAAAGTTGTTAAGGGATATGCAGCTTCAGTTATTTTTGGAAACAATTCTAGAAAATCTGGAAGTGTTAGGACACCTAAAGGATCCATAGAAGTAGTAGTTTATTGGCCAGGATATTGGACCTGAAATGCATGTACAGAATAAAGTCTTTCTGACAACAAACTGTTGCCACCCTAGTACTACAGTTTCTGTTTTATAAGAACCCACCATCCTAACTTTGGATTTGCAGCTTCCTAGAGGAAAAGGTATTAAGCCAAAATTATGTGGTAGCTGTTTTGAAAACCATGCATCAGAACAGAACCTTGGTTTTACTGAAGTTGTCTTGCCGTTAGAAGTTGTACATTGTAGGAGGTTGTGACAAGATCTTGAGTGAGATGTACAAGCCTAGTCTTCTTCCTTAAAATGAACTTCCCGAAGAAGATAAGAATGGTTTCTAAGAGGAGGAGGTGAGGAGGGAAGAGGAGAAAAAAATAAGAAAGCTAGAATACTTACCTTTCAAATACAGAAAATTCCAAGTGACTAGGAAAAACAGCATAGAAATGAAAGTGGTTCCCACCGTGTCACTGTGTCACATTACAGTGAATTACTCCTGGCCTTGTTTTATGCCAGTGAGTGACTTTCAATTGTAGGGGACTGTGAACAATCCCAACCCCCGACACCACAGCTTGCTGTATTTCCTCTCCATTCACCCCAGTTGCCCAGCTGCTCCAGGGTCCCTCTGGCTCCCTCTCTTCCTCCCGCACCTCACATCCTGCTGTGGCCACCTGCCCCACTGGGTAATCCGTCTTTCCAGATCCCTGGGTGTCCCAATGGGGTGACAGAGCCTTCACCCTTCAGCTGCAGCCCCGCTACCTGGCCAGCCTAGCCCCTTCAGGGAGCCCAGCATGTGCCCAAGAGCCCAGCGTGTATCAGGCCTTGCAGAGGTGTATGGTCATAGTTTTCCCCAACAGCCACTGAATTACTTAGTGTGCAGCTGCTTGTTGCTTTCCAGCAATTGCTAAATCACAGTGCAGGCCGAGGCAAAACAAAGCTGCCCTTGACTTCACGAATAATAGGCTACAGCCTTAATTATTCTTGAATTTAAAGGCCTACTGTTAGCACCAGACAATCAAGAAGAACACTTTAATACTACTCGTGATGTGGGTTTACTGGTAACTGGCACTTTAAAAAGCTGCTATTTCTTCATTTGAGCAAGCTACACTAGTTTTTGTGTGATTTCACACTGCTTCTCTGGAGACAATAAATATGGGAGTTAAATTTCGTAATTCTGAGCACAGGATTAGGCGAGATTTTCCTTAGCAGCTCAAAGAAACTCTGACAGCTTTGGTTGGTGGCTGTCCTCTCCATGGTGTTAAACCACATGGGCTAATAAGGGTCTGTGTGGCACAAAAACTTGCTGTTTCAGGGAAATGAGGAAAGGTGCCCTGTGCTAAAGGGTTGCTGGAGGGACTTTTTCAGAATGTCTCACCCCACCCGGCAGATGCCTGTCGGGACTGTGGCTAGATGGGGTTTTCACTAAAAAGCTGACACTGTCATTACATTTTGAATCTTTTATACTTCTTCACATGTTGAGTAAAATGAATTTGTCAGATGTCAATCAAGTAAACAATTTGTAGAAATACTTCAAATTGCATATGTTGCAAAAAGCTTGGCTGGGTTTTTCCCCCGCTTTTACTTTAGAGTTTACCTGTGAGCAAAGTGACTGTCAATACCCGCATTTGTCTGCACATTTTAGAATTGTTAGTTTGACAGTGTTCTTCTAACTAGAAATCCTTAAATAAGCAGAGAAGAATATTTTCCCATATGACATCCTTGTCTCTAAACTGGAGAGACATAAATTTGATGGATGGACCACATAGTTGAAATGAGTCTAGAAATTATATGTTGAAAAGCTTTTGTTTCTTTTTTTAATGGCTATTTGATATTATTAATTAACAATTAACTATAAATTGTGTGCTGTATCTAGATATTTCAAACTGGCCAAATAGAAATGAAGATGCCAGTCTGCTCTCTGAAGATATCAATTGTATTTTAAAAATTTGAGCTCAGATTTTGTGAAATGATTCTGAAACTAGGCCAGGAAAAAATGGAATACAAAATATACAGAAGAAATTAACCTTTCCCCCATTGTACACGTCAGTTTTGAAGCCCTTGGGTTTTGGACTTAATAGCTTGGATTTCTAGGCCACTTTTTTACTCAGTTTTCTCTCCTTGTTCTGCTTTATTAACAAACAAGGTCCTTTCTTTTTCAGAAATAGCCACTTTGTCTTCTAAGGCGGCAGCATCCTCTGGAAGAGATTAAATTCCATTGGCAAACAGTTCTTGATGTGCATGTTTGCACTTTAGTGACCAAATTTGGAAAGGTGCAACAGATTTATTTGATGGTGCTCTCATTTGAAGAAATGGTTATCCATGGTAATGTCTCTTAAATACTCATTGTTAACCCTTTATTAGGTTGGAGACTCACTTAAGATTCAAAGATACTAAAATCTGATATGGGAATTACAGCAGAAGTGAAGGTGTAGTGCAATTCAAAGGAGAGAAAAAAATATTTCACCAAGTATTTGAATGATAAGATTGAAGCATATTTAAGTTAAACAAAATCTCTCTTTTTGCAATTCATTTTGCCTTCATTTTCTTTGCATACCCTCTTTCTTGATTAAAAAGGAATTTTACATTTATTTTGGAAACCGTGGTCATGATAATTCTGTTCCTTGCAAAATGCACATTTTAGTTGTTTTTGTGCTTCGGTGGCTTTATTTAGCATTATTGGCCTTTTCATCCAGAGGGGGTCTCACACAATATCCACAGTACATTAAGTCTAGTCTATACCCCATACACGTCATGTAGTAGGGCCACAGCTTTTCAGAAGCACTCTGAACATGCAGTAGGTCCAAAGCTCTTGGAAATTAATTTTTTTTTGAGCAACTATCTACTGTGAACAAGCCATTAATCAGTTAGATTCATGATTGTACACCAGGACTCTGATCTGTCTTTCAGAGGCAAAGACATCAGTGTTTACAGACAGGTAAGAGTTAAAAAAAGAGAGATGCCCATTAAAAATAACTAATGTTTTAGTACCTTATGACAATAGTTCAGAAAGTATGACTTGCCCCTTTAATGCACTACTGAGGTTTTCTTCCATGCCAGTAGAGGTTCAGGGAGGCTCTCATGCATATCATTTGCAGCATTTCACCTTTATGAAGAGTAAAGATGTTTTTTTAATCAGGCTGACTTGTGTTTGACTGTACCTGCCCAAGATGACCACGTCATCTTGTCATATATGTCGATATACTTTGGGTTTGGACCAGGATTAGAACTTACCTATGCAGACAGAGAAACCATGAAGATGAAAACTAAAAAAAAAAAAAAAAAAAAAAAGAAGAGGTAAAAATGTAGATAAAGTGTTCGGCAGGCAAAATTGCAAGGAAAAGATGATAGAAGTTGCTCAGCTTTTGAAGAATTCTCATTAAAAATTACTCCTGATTTTATTAATATGTTTTTTTTTTTGTTGTTTTTTTTTTTTTTTTTAATTTCCTGTCCCATTAAGTCTCTGTATATATCCATTTAATTTTGCTGGTAGTAATTGCCATCAGTTTGGACATCTAGTCCATCTCATTGTCACCTAGTTGAAACTAGATGATTTTTAAAGGTCACTTTCAACCCAAACTATTCAATGATTCTGTGACATTAGGAAAATACCTTTGACTCAATATGAGCTTGACAGATGACAAAGGATGCAACTATGCATATTGTAGTTTATGCTTATTGCTTCTAGTAAATTTTCTGACTTGAGAGAAAAAAAGTTTATTAAAAATCTCTAGTTCAAAAGAACAGCGTTTCATGTCTGTATTTCATGTTTGAACATATAACTATAACATTTATTGATGACTATTCCAATCATATTTTGGGGGTTGGCGGGAGAAAAGCTGAGCATGGCTAAAAGGTGTCAAGGGAAAAACGTAAAATTATGCTTCCTATAACTGTCTGTTTCTCATTCAGCATGACAGTGATGTGATAAAATGAGTTTAAATAATTCTTAAGTCATACAACTTGAGGTGATTCCACAGAGAAGAAAGAGAAACAGAAATAAGTATGTATGGAGAATGCCTTTAGTTTTGAGAAACTTTCCTTTCTTTAAAGATTAACTACTGTGCATTTTATTTTTACAACCAGCAGTTGACAAGACGCATTTCAGAAATGTAGATGTAACAAAAGGACTTGAATGTAATCCTTTCTGTAATTCAGGAGAGAAACAGTAAGGCCTCCATTCAAGATAAGAGCTAATAGCATTTGCTTCAAGTTAAGCATATGGATGAGTGCCATTTTTGCGCTGGAATTTTCATGGTTTAACCCTGCAATTACAATCAAACAAAAGTTGAAACTTGTTCAGTCATCACTCTTGAGGTTACAGCTGACAAGTCAGAATCATGGTCTTCAGCCCCCATGCCTCAAGGGGAATAGCCAATTTATTTGCCAGTAGTAACTTCCAGAACTTTTGTGGATTTAAGAATAAGGATTTTTAACCCATTTTTTGAGATAATAAACTAATTCAGGAACACTTTCTGACTCTGGATTTTCAAGAGAGGGGAAGTGTAAAGTGTGAGTGTGGACCATGAGTTTATATTGAGGGGAAAAAGAAAAACCTTACATTTCTGAGAAATCAGCTGTAGTGAATTTCATGCATGACTGCTTGCCTTCAGTTTGTCCGTGTTCTCAGTACACAGAGTCTTCATTACTGTACCAGTATTCATGTTTTGTGATGTTATTTACTGTGTAATTTCATTAAATGAACAAGAGGAGTTAGAGGTGTGTACATCTTAACAGCCATCATGGAGATGTGGTGGGATGGCTCCTTTGACTGGAGTGTTTGTATGGAAGGATACAGGCTTATCAAGAAGGACAGGCAGGGAAGACAAGGGGAGGATGTCACCCTTTATGTCATTGACCAGCTGTAGTATGCAGAGCCTGGGGATGGATAAGGAGCTGACTGAGAGCTTATGGATCAGGATTAAACAGAGGGCAGGGACAGGGGACATTATAGTGGGGGTTTGCTACAGGTCGCTCAACCAGGAAAACTGAGCAGATGAGGTCCTCAGGTTCACAGGCCCTGGTCCTCATGGGGGACTTGAACCACCCCGATAACTATTGCAGGGACAACACAGCTGGGCACAAGCAATCCACAAGATTCCTGGAATGAGTTGATCCTAACTTCCTTCTCCAAGTGATAGAGGAGCCAACGAAGAGAGGTGCTATGCTGGACCTTGTCCTCACCAACAAGGAGGGGCTGGTGGGGAATGTGAAGCTTGAGTGGATCATGAAATGGTTCAAGATCCTCAGGGCAGTGAGGAGGGTGCATAGCAAGCTCGCTACTCTGGACTTCAGCAGAACGGACTTCGGCCTCTTGAATGGACTTCGACCTCTTCAGGGATCCGCTTCATGGAGTACCATGGGATAAAGCCCTGAAGGGAAGAGGGGCTCCAGAAAGCTGGTTAAGACTCATGGATCACCTACTTCAAGCTCGGGAGTGACACATACCAACAAAGAGTAAGCAGGAGTCCATGGATGAACCTGACAATGTCCCACACAAAATCCTGGTCTTTAAACTGGAGAGACATGGATTTGATGGATGGATGACTCAGTGAATAAGGAATTGGCTGAATGATCACACTTGAAGAGTTGTGGTCAACAGCTCAATGTCTAAGTGGAGATCAGTAACAAGTGGTGTCCCTCGGGGATTGGTACTGGGACCAGTGCTGTTCAACATCTTTATCAGTGACATGGACAAGTGGGATTGAGTGCACCCTCAGCAAGTTTGCCAACGACACCAACCTGTGTGGTGCAGTCACTGCAAAAGAAGGAATGCCATCCGGAGGGACCTTGACACACTTGAGAGGTGAGCCAATGACAACCTTATGAAGTTCAGTAAGGCCAAGTGCAAGGTCCTGCACCTGCGTTGGGGCAATAGGCTGGGCAGAGAATGGATTGAAAGCAGCCCTGTGGAGAAGGACGTCGGGGTGCTGGTTGATGAGAAGGTCAACATGAACCGGCTTCAGTGTGCGCTTGCAGCCCAGAAAGCCAACCGTAGCCTGGGCTGCATCAAAAGAAGAGTGACCAGGAGGTCAATAGGAAATCTGGAGAGGGACTTTTTGCAAAGGCATGTAGTGACAGGACAAGGGGGAATGGCTTTAAACTGTCACAGGGTAAGTTTAGATTAGATATTAGGAAGAAGTTCTTTACTGTGAGGGTGGTGAGTCCCTGGCACAGGTTGCCCAGAGGAGCTGTGGCTGCCCCATCCCTGGCAGTGTTCAAGGCCAGGTTAGATGTGTCTTTGAGCAAGCTGGTCTAGTAGAAGGTGTCTCTGCCCGTGGAAGGGGGGTGGAATCTTTTAGGTTCCTACCTACCCAAACCATTCTATGATTCTATGATTTTGTGGTTTTTCTGGCTTGTACATGCCATTTAGAGTGGACATTACAAAACTCAGTCATGTGTTAACAGGCACTGCCTGTTAAAATTAGCCACTGAAAACTGCATGGAGGCTTGTGGGTTTCACTGAAATTACAGCTGTGTCTGACAGCAGTGAATTTGGGACACTGTTCTGAAACACTGAAATACTGACATTAAATGTGTTGATGGCCACTGAGTTTATAGACTTCAAGTAAATCTTTCAGACAGGGAGTTATCTGGACTTCCTTAGAAGCCCTATCCTGGATCAGTTAATCAGAACTTCATCACTTGTGTGTGCATGCTCAGCATGAAACCGCAGGCTGGCAGGATTTATATTTGAAAAACACCCTTTACAGCATCACAAACATCACAGGATTTGAAGGACACCTCACCAGTAACATACAAAACTGGTTATCCAGCATGGACCCTTAAGCTATCTCAATTTTTTAAACATTGAAAAAAGCACATGAAGAAAGTGGTTGAAGATGTTTATTATCCTGTTAAGTGTCTTTTCCTTTCCTTTCTTTTGTTTTGTCAGTATCACTCAAACTTTTGCTCTTCTTCTAGAGTAGTAAGTGAAACATAAATGAACAATAGATATCTATTTTATATCTGTTGAAATTCTTAAATACTGAAATACTATATCAGGGAGTAGAGGAATATACTCTGGCAAGAAAATTTATGAAATTGTTTCAAGGAATTTCATATTCTTGGAAACTTACATTGATGTTCATAACTCCTGTTTGTCTGAGAGTTGTCTTCCATACATCTGCCGAAGGGTGTGCCAAACTGAAACTTTCTCAATCATGACAACTGTTAAGAACTACTTAGAAACTTGATTTCTACCAGCTTTTTAATGCATCCAGAATGTGTATATTTCCTTTCTCCATAAGTGATTTTCATATTTCTAACTGCTTGTGTTTAGTGAAAATTATTCCTGTTTTCTAGTAAAATCCTAGCCTGTACACAGATGCTGTGCTGCAGGGCACACAATTAAATATCAGAATATACACTCGATGATTTATTCCTTCTATTAAAGTCAGAATTTTATGCCTCTCTAAAAATTTGATTTAGTAGCAGTTCCTACTTTTCCAAATGTCAGATTTTATCCTGTTTTATCAGTGTATTTAGTTAGTGCTTGTGTACAATACTTGCATTTAAATGCAAAAAGATGTGCTACTGCAGTAGCACTAGCTATCTAAAACCAGTCAAAGAATGATACTAACACCTTGTTTCACCCCTTACAGACTCAGTAATGCTCCATCGCAGAGTTCAAAGGGAGAAAATTGAATTATTTTAAAAAGCACCTTGAGTGTAAGGACCAGTGCTCTTTAAATTTATTAGTTAACAAAGTGGTGGAGATAGAAACTTCCTCAGTACTTTTCTGGTTGCCTCAGAAAGAAGGCAGCCTTCCTCACCACCCTGAAGGGGTGCTGGGACACCAGAGCTATGTGTAATTTTGTTGTCAGATAATTGGACATGAATAACTACATCTGTATTTTACTAAAAGCACAAGACATAGACAGCAAACATTGAGACTTCTTTGACTGCATTTTTTAGATAATTTACATGTTGCACTGAAATATTTTCACCAAATTAATGAGCTATTATTGCCACAGGGACTCACATGAGGTTCACACAGTCTTTAGTGTACAGTGAACAGTACTTGTGAACAGTTTACCTTACAGATAAAATATTCTGATATGTATAGGAATGTGTACTATAATGTGGACATTGACAGTCATCTTTATTTAACAACCAACCAAGAATTGATCCAACTAGCAGGACAAATATCTAAAGAGTGGTGGGCCTCAGTGTGGGACTGGAGAAAATGCTTAAAGCATCCTTTATTGTTTCACTGGTTTCACAGATTGGAATGAACTTTGCATTTTAACTTCAGTTTTGTGACTCCAACTCTGTAATTCAGTGTTGAACTGGGATAGTATCTGGATTTCTTTCCTTCCTCTGTTCCTCTCTTCTTCCCTTTTTTCCTTCCTTCCTTCCTTCTTCCTTCCCTCCCTCCCTCGGTAAGGGGGGATGAACATTTTTTCATTACAGCAATAACATACCTGACTAATCATTGCTGACAAGATGTAGAAGGATAGAGACTTAGCTTGTGATTTCATTTTGTGTGGAGCTGAGAGCACTGAGCCATAGAAATGCTTTTCTCAGTTACCCTAAAAGAGTAAAAAGTACTGGGAAGCACAAAGAGAAAATGGTGTAAAATAGCAAAAAAGAGTCGTAAAAATATGGGGAAAAATATTATGGCTAATGTGAACAAGAACTAAAATTAAATATTGCATTAGGTAAATTGGATAGTGCATTAGGTAAATTAAGAAAACAATAATTAAGAAATTAATCTTCTGATTAAGAATTTCAGGAAAGTCCTAATAAGGTTATCAATTCCTGTTGGTTTTAAAGAAGAGTTACAAGTCTAATTTCTTTAAGCCTTTTCCAAAGCTAGAGAATTTGATATATCATCTTAGATGCAAATGATTCTCTTATGAGAAAACAGTTAAAAATAGTTGTACAAATATGAAGTTCTTACTGTAAAATATGAATGTCTGAGAATGCAAATAAAATTGTAATAAATTATAAATAACATTATATTGTGGGAGGAAAGGCTATAAAACAAGACAAAGATTTCACTTCTGATGGAGAATCTATAAATTAAAAGATAGAAGTCTAAGTAAACAAGTATTTTTTTTGCTAACAAATATGTTGTTAGAAAATACTAAAGATGCACCCCAAAAAATACGTATTTGCATTTATCCACTGTTGATGGACACATTAATTAGTCCAATTGGATATTACCAACTTTTCCATTTAGCTACAGGTTTCTGAAGTAGCAATGTTCTACTGTTTTAAGAATTGTATATAATAGTAGAGTATGTAATACTGAGACAAGTTTTATGGTGTGATAAAATACTACATCCTGATGTGTGTCTGTATTTTCATATACATCTTGTGAAAGTTTCTTAAATTTCACAAGTCACATCCAGCTGTTAGTTTTGATTATCATAGAATCATAGAATGGTTTGGGTTGGAAGGGACCTTAAAGATCATTTAGTTCCAACCCTCTTGCCACAGGCAGGGACATCTTCCACTAGACCAGATTGCTCAAAGCTCTGTCCAACTGGCCTTGAATGTTTCCGGGGATGGGACAGCCACTTCTCTGTTGTTCCACGGTTTCACCACCCTCATTTAATAAATTTTCTTCCTTATATCTAGTCTGAATCTACCCTTCCTTAAGTTTAAAACCACTAATGCCTTGTCCTGTCACTGCAGGCCCTGCTAAAAAATTTTTGTCACCATTTTTCTTATAAGCCCCCTTTAAGTATTGAAAGGCTGCAGTAAGGTCTCCCTGGAGCTTTCTCTTCTAGAGGCTGAACAACCCCAAGAGTCTCAGCCTGTCTTCGTAGGAGAGGTGTTCCATCCCTCTGATCATTTTTGTGGCCCTCTCTGGACATGTTCCAGTGGGTCCATATTTCTCCTGTGCTGAGGGCACTAGGGTGGGGTCTCACCAGAACAAAGTAGCAGGACAGAATCACCTGCCTGGACCTGCTGGTCATGCTTTGTGCAGTCCCTGGTATGGTTAGGTTTCTGGACTGAGTGCACACTGCTGGGACATGTCCATCTTTTCGTCCACTGGTGCCCCCAAGTCCTTCTCAGCAAGGCTCTCAATCCCTTCATCCCCAGATTCTGTTGATACCAGGGGTTGCCCCAACCCAGATGCAGGACCTTGCACTTGGCCTTTTTGAACCTCCTGAGGTTCACATGAGCCCACTTACTGAACTTGTCCAGGTCCCTCTGAATGGCATCCCATCCCTTAGGCGCATCAACTGCACCACTCAGCATGGTGTTATCTGCAAACTTGCTGAGGGTGCACTTGATCCTGCTGTCTGTGTCGTTGATGAAGGTGTTGCAGGCTCTAACAAGGACTCCTGAGGGATGCATTTTGTCATTTTGTCTCTGATCTCAATCCGTATATTAAGCTGTTGACCACTATGCTCTGGATGCAACCATCCAACCAATTCCTTATCCACCAAACAGTCCATCAATCACTGTTATAGCAAAACATAGTCTAGTCTCCCACAGTTTATTCTGTCAACAGTGAATTATTTTCACTTTTTGTATCTTTAGTATAAACCCAAAGCATTAGTGAAAGTGAGGATTACATGTAACTGTCAGTATAGATGAACAATCTATAGTGTATAATGGCATTGCAAATAAGTTAACTATGTGGAAGGAGTACTGTACAAGCTTTCTCTTCTGCTGCTGTTGTTTTCCGTGTAAGCTTCTCCAGGAATTTGCTGTTGCGCTTTTGAAATAGCTGTTGTAGAACTCAAATGATGGTGTTTCATCATCAAATGTGATGAAGAACTCAAATGTGGGATGTTTCATCTTATTTAAATACAAATTCCTCAGTGAAATTGCGTATTTTGTATGTCAGTGTGGAATTTAGATGAATGTCTTTATCCACCGTGCCTTAGCACTCCTTCAAAAGATGTGCTGCCTTGTTAGTCAATTTTGATTTGAGCAGAGGTGGTTAGTGTTCCATAGTCACACAGAATAAGATGTTGACATCTTTGGAGTGAGTGACTAGTATTTAATTTAGAATATATACAACTAGTGAGTACAGGCTTAAGAAATCACATAAAGTCAATATATATTCCTGGAAATGTATCAGAACTAAATGCTTAATTAACATAAACTACCCTGAAAGTCCTTTGCGTTTGCTAATTCTTCTTCATCACTCTCTAGCTTCTCAGGAGATTTGCATTCCTTTTTTAAGGTACCTTTGTAGTAAGAAAGTAGTATTTTGGTATCTACATATGAAAAATTAAAGGCATATGTGGTGCGTAGGTCACTCAGAGTTTCTTGGACTGTCTCTTTGTGAATGTTTTTGTATCAGGGTGTCTTATTAATTTGATTACACTTTTTTGAACATGGACATGTGGTCAAATGATGGGTATCTGTCAAAACTAAACAAAGCAGATAGTCCTATAAAAGTTTGCCCAATGGCTACCATTAACAACTAGGTAATTTATCAAACAAGTGAGGACTATATGTCTTCCATGCATATTTTCCTGATGAGGGCAGAACAAGGAGGAAAAGAAGGGGTAGGGAAAATGAATTTCTATGTTGTGGATATCAGTTGACAACCCTTTTTAGTGATGTCTGTTACTGAAAGGATGGACTTGGAATGCAAATAAAGCTTGTAATCCTCTCACCCAGGAGGTTGTAGGATATATTAAAATACTTCATCAAACAATTAATATAACTTTACATACTGTGTAATTACTCACCGGTGTCAATTGGTGTCATACCAGTACTTGGTCTTTATGGAAGAAATACATCCCCAAAATATATGTAGTAAGCTTAGAGGAAGTGAATTGTTTGCAGTTATAATTTGTATTTGTCAATGTAGCATCTGCACAGAAGTCAAGACATTGAACCGTCATTAAAAATGCAAATGAATTCTTATCTTTTCCAAACATTTGATAGTGGATGAGCTGTGATAAGACTGGCTCTTTGCTACACACTGCATAAATCTGCAAGCTGTGTCAATGTGAGATGGTTGTTGTCGGGTCATTTAGGCTGATGCAAGTGGTAATGCAATTCCCCAAACCTGGACCTCTATTAAGCGGTATACTCTGTCTCATCAGACCTTTTTAGGTCTTTCGCATATTGCTGAACATAATTTCATTCACTGAAATTATTTCTGAGGCACTTGTTACCCCAAGGTCAATTGATGTCTAATATACAGAAGAAGCATCTCACACGATCCAGAATGATGTGTAACTAGTACAGGGTGAAGTTGCTACTCATGAATTTTATGAAAAGAAAAATGGTTTATTAGAAATTGAAATAGAAGTGTTTTTTTAAAGAAAGCTGTTTAATTATAGGTCCACTATAGATAATTATATATGTGCCCTTTAAAGTTTTACAGAAAAAGTGAAGATTTATGTGATTACAATACCTATTAAAGACATGCAAGATGTAATAGGTCTTGGCACAGTGGAGGATGATATAAATAAGTATCTATTATGAGACCTTTCCTCTGCATAGGTTAGTGCCTAATAATGTTACAAACACAGATTTTGTTGTATCCAGGAAAGTGTACCTGCCTGGAGGTAACTTTAAACCCTTCTGGTTAATGGTTATCTCACGATTTTGATTTGACTTCATTGATTATGTGGTCAGTCTGGTGACAGATCTGACTTGTTAAACAGCCTTAGTTCAACTACTCCTTCTAGACTAAATGTGTAAATATATTATTTGCTGCGTTTTGAATTCTGCGTTGGTTTGGGTCTCATCTTTCACCTACTGTTGCCTTGGTGGAGCAATCTCTTTTAAAGAAATGACAGAGTCAGACTCTTCAAGATCCTTAGCTTCTTTTTGGATAGTCTCTTGCTATGCGTTTCTTGTACCTGAAGTAAACCTGACGTGACCTGCTCACTTTCCAGTTCCTCCATGAAAAAGAACTGCTCTTGGTGTTACCTTGACTCCCAATTTACATTTAAGGATGTGAGTCTACGTTGAACTTAGAGAGTTGAACTGATTCAGTTTTAGGGAACCTCTTGTGGTTAAGAAGTAACAACTAGAAATAACTGATACTGCCTGGCTTCATTTGTGTCATCAAACGGGAGGAATCAGAGACTCCAGAGCCTGGATGTGGGCATAGGGTTTACAGAATAGCCAAGACATTGAATCCTGGAAACCATCAGAGTTTCTAAAATAGGATATTTTATGAATTTAAGGTGAGAAATTGGCTGCACTAAGGAAGCTTTAATGAAGATAACATTCTCTGTTTTCTGTCATATGTGTTGTTAATCATTTCAATAGCTGGCCACTGCATGGATGATACAAGTACTGCTGTCTTTAAACCTTTAAACTCAAAAATATTGACATCTTTGTTTAGGAAGAGCAATATTCACTGTGAGCTTATATAGGATGAGAGTAGAGGTGTCTCATCAGAAAGTGGAAAACTTAGTTCCAGTTATTGTTAGTTCCATCAGATAAACTACCAGGGTTAGATATTATACCTAAACCACGGCTAGACAAAAGCAGCCTTCCAGTATCTGAAGGGAGCCTACAAGGATGCTGGGGAGGGACTCTTCGTTAGGGACTGTAGTGGTAGGACAAGGGGTGATGGCTTTAAACTTAAACAGGGGAAGTTTAGATTAGATATAAGGAAGAAGTTCTTCACAGTGGGGGTGGTGAGGCACTGGAATAGGTTGCCCAAGGAAGTTGTGAATGCTCTAACCTCGGCGGTGTTTAAGGCCAGGTTGGACAGAGGCTTGGGCGACATAGTTTAGTGTGTGGTGTCCCTGCTCATGGCAGGGGGGTTGGAACTAGATGATCTTAAGGTCCTTTCCAACCCTAACTATTCTATGATTCTATGATTGTCAGAGACTGACACTACTGTAAAAAATCTTACGTACATTATAAACTTGTAGAATGTCAATAGTACATAACACTGTAATGATTATCATTCCTGTTAATATAGTGTCTGTCTGCAGAAAAGAGATTAATTTATGACCAGATGTTATTAAAACTAGTAAACATAATACCCTGGAAAGAAGTGACTGTCATACAGAAATGATGCTTTGTAGCTTGGAGAATGCCTTCAAGTATTTTGATGGTTACGTATTGTCATCATATAGTTAGTAGAGGATGCTTGCTTTTGGTACTGAGATACTGATGCCATATTATGTGCAATTTATCCTTCTGCTGACTTGATACCACAGAATAGTTAAGGTTGGAAGGCATCTCTCAGGCAGGGCCACCTAGAGCCACTTATCCATAACCATGTCCAGGCAGCTTTTGAATACCTCCAAGGATGGAGGTGTCACAGCCTCTGTGGGCAACCTGTTCTAGTGCTTGGTCACTCTCACAGTAAAAAAGTGTTTCCTGATGTTCAGGGGGAAGCTCTGGTGTTTCAGTTTGTGCCCAGTAGCTCATGTTCTGTCCCTGGGCACCACTGAAAAAAGCCTGACACCATCTGTCCTGGGTTCAGCTACAGCAGTCATTTTTTCTCCTTCTTAGTAGCTGGTGCAGTGCTGTGGTTTTGACTTTCAGTCTGGGAACAATGCTGATAACACCGATGTTTTTAGTTGTTGCTAAGTAATGTTTACTCTGACCAAGGACTTTCTCAGTCTCATGCTCTGCCAGGGAGGAGGGGAAGCCGGGAGGAAGCAGAGGCAGGGCACCTGACCCAAACTGGCCAAAGGGGTATTCCATACCACAGCACGTCATGCCCAGTATAGAAACTGGGGGGAGTTACCTGGAAGGCCCAGATCTCTGCTTGGGTCGGGCTGGGTATCGGTCGGCGGGTGGTGAGCGGTTGTGTCCTCCGCCCTTGTTATTCCTCTTATCATTATTATTGGTAGCAGTAGTGGTTTGTATTATACCTTAGTTACTGGAGTGCTGTTATCTCAGCCCTTGGGAGTGACATTCCTTCGATTCTCCTCCCCATCCCTCCGGGAGCGGGGGGAGGAAGGAAGACGGGGGAGGTGAGTGAGCGGCTGCGTGGTTCCAAGTTGCCGGCTGGGCTTAAACCACGACACCATCTTCTTTACATCCTCCCTTCAGGTGTTTATATATATTAGCAAGATTCCCCCTGAGCCTTCTCTTCTCCAGGCTGAACAGTTACAGCTCTTTTATTTGGTGACTTTCATTACTTTGAGGCTCTGCCCTTTGGGTGCCACTTCTTAACATGAAACACTAACTTGCAAGGCAAATTGTGTTTGAATTATACGGTAAAATATTGCTATTGCAACAACCATTATAGTATCTTAAAAAGCATTACACATGGTTTCTTTTTAAATTATTTTAAACAATACTCCCAAACAGTATTATTTATTTAAGTAGAAAAGCTGATGATGTATTCTTCTTAATGGTCATTTAGAAGTAACATAACATAATATCTTATGCAGTTTATCTGTTTCTCTTATTATGGTTGTGACATGATCTGATCAAGGACCACTTACAGTTTTCATTGAACATTCGAATATTTGGAAAGTAAGTTCAGAATGGCATATCCCACTGGTTCTTGATTCCATTGCAACTTCTCAGGTTTTAAGTAGTTAAGCAAAATTTGGACTCAAGGATCCTTCTTTATGTCATGTATGATGTGTCACGTCAAAACCTCAGCTGAGTTGAGGGGTTTATCCATTCAGCCTTAAGTATGAGTTTTGTCATGGAAAGACAATCTTTACTTCCATCCACATAGATAAAAAAGCTGGGATCTTGAAAGAAAAAAAGATAAATTACTGACTTTGTGCACCAATATAATTCATTGATTGTATCAATATTGATATATAACACAGGATTTCCTGATACTGAGATGAAGAGTTATAATCAGTTATATTTGGGCAGTGTGCTGAAGTTTTGGGGTTTGTTTCCATGTAACTCAGTACTAGAGTATTTCTCTTCTATGGTACCTGACATACTAATTGCTAGCCTACATTTGCAGCTATAGGCAGAATGTCTTAATTTGAAAAGTGGCAGATTTTAAATTCTGTTAATCATGGTGATTTTTTTTTCCCCTGTTGTGTTTGGCTTCTCTGTTTTCTCCTTTTCTTCCCTTACTACATATATAGGTGCTCCAGTACCACAGAGCGCTTGCTTGCATCACATATATGCAAGATCTAAAAGCAGCTGAGAAGTCATGGGTTATCCATGCAGAAACAAAGCAGTAGTAAGCTGTGACAGCGTTGTATGATAAATTGTGAATCATTACTTAGGTGTCATGCTACATCAGATAATTGATCATCTGATGCTTCTTTCATCCTACACCTCCACCCTAGGTTACATAGAACTGAGCTGCTGAATAGCTGCTGTAAAAACAAAACAAAACAAAACTAGATGTGTGCATTCAGTGGAAAAAATATGTTTCATTAATACCTTTCCACCCTGTACTCTGTTTAATCACTTGTGGCAGTTGTCCTTCATGTCCTCCAGTTCTTTCCATTTTGCATGCTGTTTAAATCCTGCATTTGAAATGGAATAACACCATCCAACAGTATGCACTGGGGCTGCCTGGACAGCAAGCAGCTCAGGGGACCTGGTAGACAGCATGTGAGATGTGAGCCAGCAGTGGATACAAACTGCAACACGGACAATTCTGATTAGATATTAGGGCTTTATTTTTACCACAGGAGTGGTCAAGTATGGGGACAGGTGCAGAGTTTGGTTGTGGAATCATTGTCCTCAGAGATACTGAATCCTCACCTGACCATAACCCTGAACAACCTGATCTAATTGAATCTGCTCTGGGCAGACAGTTGGGCTAAATGATCTCCAGCAGTCCTTTCCAACTTTTAATTTCTCTATAGTTTCATGATAAGCATGGGTGAGCCCTGCAAAGGTAACAATAGCTAATGAAGTACCTTGATTTCATTGTCGAAGTTGGAATAACATATTTTTTATTTTGTTTATGTATATAATTTTTTTCTAAATAAAGAAATCAAGCCTAAATGAAATACATTTTTCAGAAAGTGATTTTGAATTTAGTGACTTACACTGCTGTACGTCCAATGAATTTGCTCTTGAAAATATTTTAACCAGGGTTTTAATGACCAACTCAAGTTCTAGGTTTACTACTAAGGATATATGAGAGGCCTGAGTTGTAGGAAGAAAATACTCTACACAAGTATTAAAGATACATGAGTTCTATTTACTTGGAATATCTTAAAAACTAATTTAGACTGAATGATTTTAAGGGCCTCAAAACTTTATATCCAAGCAAAAGCTTAGGTGAGTAGAGCCACAGCAATAAGCACCTGTTGTAAGAATATTAGGAGTGTTAATTTGTAAGAGACACAGTATGCAGGTTTCTGTTGCACTGTGATTTATTATTTTTTTTTCCTACTGAAGGAAATGTAATGCAACCCTTCTTTGCATATCGGGGGTTTAATTCTAGAAGGAAAGAGAAGACAGGGCTCTGATTCTGGCAGTTCATTGGCAATATGAACTTGCCTTTCGGATTCTGCCAGAAGGGTGGGACCCAGCATCTGTGCAGTATTGATCAAATTGATTTTTATTCCTTCAGTGTAACAGGGGAACTATATTGCTTATACATTCTTGTAAATACATAAATAATATATACATTTAAATATAAATTTAAAACACAGTCTCCTGAGTTAAAAAAAAAAAAAAAAAAAGAATCCCCACAGAAGTCTTCCCTGCAGGACTCATATGGTTTTGGGCTTCAAAATTAACACATAACATCCTAAATGTTCTCTGAGATATTTCCCTTCTGTCTATTCCAAATGTGATCTTTTTTGAGGAAGTAAAATTACCCCAAAGGCAAGAAGAGAGAGGGAGGAAAAACACCTCTATATAAATGTTTCCTACATGGCCAATAGAAATGCATGAACTTAATCTGTAAGGGTAACCCCATTTACTGAAATATTTGAATATTATCACTTTATGTCCTGTAGTTTGGACATTGCTGAATAGTGTCGTGTTGTGTCATTCATTTCTGCAGGTTTGTTTTTTTTAGTATGTGGCAAATGCAGTACATGTTTACTACAGCCAAAACCAACCAAGAGATGGCAGCACTGCTTTTGATATTCCTTGTGCACAATCTGCACTAGGTGATCCATTTGTCAATAATACTATTGAACTTTTCCCTTCATACCTGGTACACACTTTCACTGTTCAGTGACTAGGTCTTTCTTAACAATAGACCTATTAAAATTCGCAGCCGTGCTGCTAATGGTAATTGTCTTTTACCACCACAAATTTGCATAATGCTGTGTCATCTCTGTAGCAGGAAGAGCCTAGCAGACATAGGAACTCCAGTGAATATTTAAATGCCACAGGGCTGCTTCGATCAGTGTGACTGAGCAATCTCACTTCATCATTTACTTTGCTGCCCTGCAATTATTTCCTTTCCATTTTTACTCTAGATAATAGTTTGTTTTCCTCATAATGAAGGTGGTTTAGAATATAGGACACTGAATTGTCCATGTCTAGTGGTTTCTTTATCAGTGGTTTTAAGTGTCTTCTACCTCTCTGAAGTGAACATTAATCAATTCAGTTTAATCCAAAGAAAACCCCAAGCTATCAAAGGATTATTAGCATTGTCAAGAGTTTGTTAGCTTTTTTAGTAATCGTCCATAGGCTATATAAAATCACTTTGTTTCTTACACTGTAATGGTGATATCACTATGCATATACAAAGACTCAAAAATTTTTAATTAATTTTCTTTTCATACTGTATTTTCAAGCAATTTTTTTTAGCAAGTACTAGACATCTGCAGAGGATGACAGAATAAAAATGAGGTAATTCAAACTACAAATGAAGTATTTGAGTATTAAATGAAATATGTTGTGATACAGTGTTTGATATTCTGCATATAAATGTAAACATTTTTAATATATATTTGAAGAAGTCAATAACTGTATATGGCTCCAGTGTCATGTTTCTCATTACAGATTTGGTCATTTTGAAAAGCAAGAAAATTTAGCTTGAGCCTCCTCGAATCAACATTCATTTCTAGCAAACTGATTTTCAGATCACCACTTACTGTCATTTTCCAAGAAAAATAAACAACTAAGATGCTGCTTGATCTTTGAGGTTTGGGGTTTGCGATTAATTTTTTAGCACCTTCACTCTTGCCAAGGTAGACTACATAAAACTTCTCATTCTGAGTGACATGATGAGAATTGCATATCTGTGTACACCTAAACATTCAGGAAAAAAAATGTGGAAATTCATTGGCTTGAACTTGGTTTTTTGGCCTTATTTGACAAAATACCTAGCCATGTCTCTGCAAAGAAATCAGTATTGTCACGAGAAAATATGCCTGTTTCTGGCATTACTGATCTTAGAGTACTCACCTGACTTGGTCTTACAGCAGTGCTGGTGGAATAGACCATCATTATTTTAAAATAAGCATTTAGTCGTTTTCTTACACAGAAAATACACCATCCAAAGATTAGCTAAATTCAGAATTAGAGTCATGCTCTTTCAACGTTTCTCTTCACAACTGCTACAGAAGCGGCTGTCACCAGGCAGCTCCTATGGTCAAATGTGCCAAACTGCACATTGATAATTTTAGTCAGTGGAAAACGTTTCTTCAGATGCAGAAATGGCTACGCCAGGAAGCCTTCTGTACAGAGCTAGTTAGGAGATAATGTGCTGGAGTGATTGCGCAGGGCCGGGGTTAGAGAGGTAGTGGTAATCCAACAGAGCTATCTGGGGAGTCTTGCCCAAGCCAGTGAAGACACCACTGGAGGGATGCTTGTAGAGGAGACTACTGTTGCCGCTCAGACAGCACAACTGGCCATCCTCTGAGCTGCTTTTTTCAGGCTTGGCTTCTCACTAATGACAGCAAAAACGTAATGGATTAGGGCTGGTATAAACTTAGATCAAGCACTGCAGCTGTGGGGAGCAGGGGCAGCCCTGATCCCAGGCACCTCCCTGAGTATGGGACTGGGCAAGACTGGGCTGGTTCATGAGCCCATGGGTGGGCCAGGCTGAGTGGGGCCCAAGGCCAGACAGGGCTGTGGCGAACTGGAGACAGGGCAGGGGCTGACAGCCCTGGGGGCTGCAGTGTCCTGGGCCATGGGCGAGGTTGGGGGAGCCCCAAGGGAGACGGGACAGGCACAGCTAGGCTTCCTGTGGTCCTGACATATCTGGGCAGCTCATAAATTGACCAGCCATGATAACAGAAGGCTTTATTAGCAGCATCTGGTTGAAAAAAGAAAACAAACCCAAACCAAAACAGGTGTAAGTAGATATTACAGGCGTTACGATAAAATGTTTGTATGCCTTAGATATATTTTAAAAAACTGAAGCAGAAAATGGAGCAGCTTTGTTATGCAATTAATATTGATGAGTTGGCAACATTAAAGGAAGGTCGCTTCTTAACCCTGCTGTGGTATGTGTGCAAAGTCCAGTGGAGTAAAATCACAAGGATGACAGTCAGGGGTGAACTGAAAAGAGCAACTCCTGTTTCCTAACTGACCGACACTTTCTGCATTCAGAAAGGCCCAACTTTGCAAAAAAGAGTTGTTTGCAATTGGGCTGAAGAGATGCTGTTTTTTTCCTTAAATGTCCTCTTGACATTTCCCTTCTCTCTTCTGTGAGTGGGAGGGTGTTGTCATTAATGAAGTAGAAGCCTCAGGAGAATTTTAACCTTTTGAAGGACTTCACATCCAACAGATTTTCACAGCTGAAGACAAGTGGGAAAACGCTGGGAGGTGTTTACCTGAATGATGGTTAACAGGCCTGTCTACAGGCTAGGCCAGGGACAGAGACATTAATTCTGTTAATGACTGTGTTTGAACTGTATTCAGACCATACAGTAAGAAGAGCTTTGTGATAGTAATACGGGATTTTAAAGTCACCCTGAAGCGTAAAATCTTTCCAGAGCTTCACTAACTTGAAAGTGACATCCCAGTTTCTCTATAACCTTCAGAGTTCAATGATTCTGCTACGAATACAGGTTTTGATACAAACCGAATCAGAGAAAATGATACTAATCATTAAGGCCTAAGTCATTATTTTATTTCATTATGTATTCATAATAGGTTCATCCACTATTGCTAACTAAGCAGAAAATGCAGCCACTTTTAATAATTAAGGATGTATTTGAGTAACTTCATTGGCAAATGACTTGAAACAAAGACCTGAAAGCATAAAATTGGTCAAATCAAGATTGGTGAAAAGTACAACACATAGTTTGTGTTCACTGTTGGAAAAATAACTACTGAAACAAAATCCTGAATAATCTTTAATGGGTCTCGAAGTATGTCCAACAAACCAATAAAGTCCTTCACAACAGAGGTGTGCAGTCATGCAATAAAGGAATCCAAATAGCATTGCAGAAAGTATTCCAAGTGTAACAGTAAAAGTTAACTCAAGAATTTAACCCAAGTTTGGATTGATTAGAAAGCATTCTATTAGCAGAAAATCTGCAAATTTAATTGCAGATGGAGAAAAAGGAAATCCTAATAAGTAAATCCACATTATAAATACTACAGTGTAAAGTTTTTAGGTATTAAAGCTATTTTTTTTTGGCATCCTTATAGGTAGTACAAGTCAATTTGAATATTCATATACATCCTCCCCCCCAAATTATAAACCCCTACAAAATTATATTTGAGCACAGTATCTATGTTTTTCGTTTTCCTCTGTCTGGTACGAAGTGATGAAGGAATGCCAAATAAAGCATATGAAAGCAGTTAGTCAAAAGGAGAAATTTTACGTGAAAACTTGCAAGCCTTATAAACCAAGTCTTTTGATTTTCCTGAGTATTCAGAGAAGTAGCTGGCAAATAAATTACAAAGTATTAGTACGATTATGAAAAAGCCCCACTGTTTTTTCACATGTAAACAACAAGCTTGAGTATAGAAGAAAATACTGTATATAGCGGCAGTCTCACAGTCTTATGGAAAACAGTTGAAAATAACTGTAGGAACCTCTATATGGGATATGCTTCCAAAGAAAGAAGCAGTAGATCAATGATAATTTGTTTAAAAAAGTGTTTAAGATGACAAAATCTTTCATTAACATGCTTAAGGAAATAATGGATAAGAAAGAATGGGTCTTACTTTAGTTGCTGCAGAATTAGAACAGGTTGGGTCACCAGCAATTGCTGCCACGCTGATTGAGAACATACTGCCTCAGTAATGCTGTTAGTGCCTGGAGGTGTTTTATCTGATACCAGAGAATTTCTTGCAAAGAACACATATTCATGAGAGACAGAATGAAGGAGAGTTGTGAAACCTCATCAGCATCCCACTTGTGTGAGCTTTCCAAGTAGGAGAGAATTGAATTTTGGATGCTGACTGTTCACTGGCAGGCTGCACAATGCATCAAGCAACAGAACGTTAGGCAAGGTAAAATAACTAAAGGATTAAGTATTGACAGTTATGTGTTTGATATATTTTTATTGATACATAACTTAATTTTTGAAGATATGTGGTCATATTTTAGGGTAGGGGATGAGAAATGGAGTTTATAAGGAACTAAAAGCAACTCATACAGAAGTAGAGCTAAACAGTTTAAAAGTTTAGTCGTTTTGGCATTAAGAAAAAAATCAAGGTCTTTGACTTACAGAGCCCTTCAAAATTACAGTATTGGTTAAACAGAAATCAAGTTAAGGTATATTTCACAACTAAAAGACAGGCCCAAGTCCAGACTTCAAGTCCTGCGTTTTTAAAATGGAAAGTGAAAACCTATGTTTTTAAGAAGTATGCTTTCATCAAAGCAAATGTAATAAAACTTCAGCAAAATTGGTAATGCAAACCTTTCATGTACAAATAAAATAAATTGAAATCTAAATGAATGACCCTTTCTCAGTGGTCTGATTCATAGCATTATGTTTATGCACAAGAAAAAACCTACCATGTTCAAATGTTAGGCGACACAAAAAAAATCTGATTTGTTTGGTTTCCATCTTAGAAAGCATAGTTACCCAGATTATGTGGGCTGCATACAAAAAGCACTTTCACCGTAGGGAGAAAAAATCCTCCTTCAGGCTTTTCTGTGTCAGTAACAATAACCTCAGGGCTGTAGTGTCTCAGTGGTGACATTGGTAATGTGTTGTTTAGATTCTCTGTTTTTCTGTAGCTTGCTTAGCAGGTGACCTCAGATTTAAATTCTCTGGAGCAGGGACCATACATTTATATGTGCATGAACAGTGGGGATTTGATCTTGGCTGGAGCTGCAGGCTATGACTGCGATGTAAATGTCAAATCATAATAGAGTAAGCTCAGGCAATTTTTCTCAAAAATAAAACTTGCTGCTTTCAAATGTCACTGGGCTAAAGAAACTTAAGCATAAACTAATGCTGAAATGAGTGGAAAATACATTTATCCACAACGTTGCTTCAACATAAGTTATTTAATTGTAAGGCATATTAAAAACTTATCAATCCAGTTATGCTGTATTCTTCACTCTAGCAGGACTGTGTCATTTGAGAGGAAAAAGCTTAATGGATGCCTATGGAATTGCCACACTTTCCTTATGTCTCTCAGGCACTCTGAAATTTTTGGCTGGGCATAGTCTATAAATAAATAAATAAAATAAAATATATAAAAGATAAATATAAACCCCATAGTAATATCTCTAAACACAATCTTATGTGTTCAATCAACCATAGCACACACTGTCTTGTTAGAGAAATCAAGTTCTCAAATGTCTTCTACATCATCAGTGTGATTTCTGGTTCATCTTCCATCAATGCAAGTTCAGAAAAAAGTGTGTCACCTTTATGAGGAACGATTATAAGCTGGAAAGATTTCATCAGTTATTTGAACTCTTTAGAGCTACTTACCCGGAATCTCTAGTAGCTGTGGCGCAATTTAATTACAAAACATCAATCTTAGTAGTCCAGTCTCAGTAAGTGAATGGAAAAGAACTCTGTATGTATAATCTGGTTCACTTCTCTTGCAGGCAGCCTTTTACTCCTGGAATATACCTTTTGGTTTTAGGCAGTTTAACCTGTTATTGTACTTGGAAGGAGTCATCATCCTCTCTCTCTCTCAGCTATAGGGTTTCTTCGCACAACAAAGTTAGTAATTTAAATGTGAATGATACTAGGACTACGAAGACAAAATTATATATGATGCGAAGTACAGATGTATTTGAGTAATACATGTGAATACTTTTTTTTTCTGGAATATGTATGCAGTCATTCTCCTTAATAGTGTCCCATAAATGGTTAATGCTTGAACTTCATAGCAAATTACTACATAAAATTAGATATTGCTAATTTGAAATCACGAAGTCTATTTATCCGAGTTAAATAGCTGCCATGATTAAAGGGAAAGAATTGAGAGAAAAATATGGGAAGTTACAAAGTCTTACAGAGCACAAAAGAAAAAGGTTTCCTATGATTTTTTTTTTTTTTTTTTTTTAATCTTTAGGTGGGCTGCTGCATGTTTTGAAAAGTTTTGTCTTTGATTTCAATGAGAGAAACTTGAAGCCTCATGTACTGAGCTGATGCGTGCTGGGTTCAAGGGCTAATGTTTTTCACCATGAGAGATGCATTTAGGACCCTGGTCTTACACCTGCTTTTTTGTTGATCTTTAAGTGGGTAAAGTTGGTTGGGTGCACACTTTGGATCCACCACACCTTGCTGTCACTCACGAATGTAAGCTCTGACCTTTGAAGTGGGAACTTGGATCCTGAGGCAGACTCAATAGGTGTGTCCACTTTTACAGTTTGTTCCATACACCTTTGTGAGGAAAGAAGTTAACAGGAGGAAGCACATCTCCACCAAGTTAAAGCTTGTATGTAGTTTGGTCTGTTTTCTCCTAGCTTATAAAAGTCTTTGTCTCAGTAGCTTTGGACTAAATCGGTGTGGTGTGTGATGTCTTAAATCTACGCTGATTCAGCTATGAAGCCTTGGCAAAGAGAAAAGTTGAACATAGGTTCTTGGTGTTGTATCTAGTAGTGTTTTTCCTGGCATATTTGTCACTGAATGTGACTTGTAAAATCATGATAGGCCTTGAAAACACAGTCACACTCTCACATGAACATCTATTACTAAGATGTAGCAGTCAGCATCAAGTTGTGTATAACACTAAAGATATGTTCATGTATATATGGCCATCAAATATAATTCATCTTGCTGTAAGAAGAAAATGTAAGTAATTCCCCCCCCAAGCAGAATGTTTGGGGTTGGAAGGGACCTCTGGAGATCATCTAGTGTAACCCCCTACCGCTAAAGCAGATTCACCTAGAGCAGGTTGCACAGGATCACATTCAAGCAGGTTTTGAACTCCTCCAGTGAAGGAGACTCCACAATCTCTGAGCAGCCTTTTCCAGTGTGCTGTCACCCTCAGAGTTTTTCCTCATATTCACATAGAACTTCCTGTGTTTTGGTTTGTGCTAGTTGCCCCTTATCCATTGTGTTATGTCTGGGCACCACTGAGCAGAGTCTTGCCCCATCTTCTTGACTCCTGCCCTTAAGATACTTGTATCCTTTGATAAGATCCCCTCTCAGTTGTCTCTTCTCCAGCTCTCTCCTCTCAGCCTTTCCTTATAAGAGAGATGCTCCAGTCCCCCCATCATCTTCGTAGACCTCCAGCTGGACCCTCTCCAATAGTTCCTTGTTTTTCTTGAACTGGGGAGCCCAAATGCAGCCTCACCAAGTCAGAGCAGGGGGGGCAGATTACCTGCCTTGGTCTACTGGCCAGTCTTCGTGATGCACCCCAGGATACCATTGGCCTTCTTGGCCACAAGGGCGTGTTGCTGGCTCATGGACAACTTGTTGTCCACCAGGACCACCTGCTCGCTTTCTGCAGACGTAATTTGCAGCAGGTCACCCCCAGCCTGTACTGTCGCATGGATTTATTCTTCCCCAGGTGCAGGACCTTGCACTTGCCTTTGCTGAACTTCATTAGGTTTGTGTTTTGGTGTATCTGGAAGGTTCTGAGGGGAGAGCCTGGAATGTAATCCAAGGCAGAAATGAAGAGTTTTACAGGAGTAGCTGATAAGCTGCAGATTTATTTGTAGCACAATATGTCCATATAAAGATGTTAGCCATTCTAGGGCAGACTGTAGATGAATACTGAAATGCTACCATCCATCTAAGGAATGAGCTGCTCTAAAATTTGAGCCCATAGCTGAATATGAAGGCATCCGCCCATTTTCCCAAAGCTTTGAAGGTTGCAGCCTGTAACCACACTTTCCTCAGAGAGCTTCCTTAGGCCACCTAACCAAAAAAACTGTCTTGCTGGTGCACGTGCTAGTGTGAAGTTGCAAAGTATAATGCTGCTTTTCTTGCTGCACAGTTCCCATTCTCTTGCTGCTCTGAAAAAAGGGCAGAAAGGAAAACAAATCCAAACAGACCTCGCATAGCTGATGAAAAGAGATGTTCTCACCGTCCTATAATTTATATGCAAAATGTAAAACATTTTGAAGAAACATTTTAAAAGGGGTGGTTATATGTGGGGGATCCTACTGATTTTAATAGTTGCTAGTACAAATAATAGTGTGTTGATATGAGCGAAATACTTATTTACCTTAATCAATTAGGTACTAGTAAAGTTGCTTAGCATATGACATGATACTGTTAGGATTACTAGGCACTTCCTCAGAGTATTGTATTCCAGAGTCTCAAATCTATTTGTAAACTGTGCAACAACTGCTCTTTCTGTTTTTATTCAGTAAGTTATTTGCCGTAGGCAATAAAATCACACATGGATTATCTATTAGGGTTTTTTTTTGTCTTTTAGCAAAAAGTCACAGTTTGTAATAGTTGAAATGATCATCTGATGTATCAATCACTGAAGATCAGTAATTATAATCATGTTTACTGATGGACTTGGTTCCCAAAATAAAATGTTACTGTTTAAGAAAATTACAGACAAGTATTCTATTTCAGTAAACAAGTGGAG
>NW_009940339.1:2194-30499 GCF_000696875.1 Nestor notabilis | reverse complement strand
TTAGATTCTGCTTGCTAAAAACCTTTATAGAGTTTGTAGTACACGGAATGTCAGAAGAACTTGGTATCGTCTCCACTGCTGGTTCGGGTAGTAAACCCCAGCCTTAACCTCAGATGTCAGAAGCTTCTCTGCTTGAAGTGTCCCAGGAAGAGGAGCCCCCCTGCAAGCACCCATGTTTTGGGGTTGTTGCCTAACACAGCTGGCACCGGGGTCCCCAGGAGCTCAACATCCCTCATAAATCTCAAGCTGTGCTGGGCTTGGATTTAGAGGGAAGCCATCGCTAAGACTGAAATCGAGACATAAAACAGGGAAGTGACATTGCTTATCATAACCATGAGGTTCTACAAAGGGGTAAGCTGCGGCCAGTGTAGGTTGTTGGAGTAGCCATTTAGATTAAGCTAAATGGGGACAATTTGGTACTCTCAATGCCTTTAATTTTTGTTGCATGTCTGAACAATCGTTACTATTCAAGTCACAGGTTTATTTCAGTAGAGTTTGTGATGCAAAATTAGCATTATTTTTTAGCCATCAAAGAGATAGCCTTACAAACTGGAATGTGGCTATGGTTAATCTCTTTTATACTAAAAATTCTCTGACTTGGGAGAGTAAGTTGAGCACCAGATATTTCAGTTACTTCAGTTAAAAGTCTTGTCAATCATACCTGCTACTGTAACGCAGGCCACCTCATTTTCTGTAGTCACCCGTCACTTCAATAGGGTTGTGTACAGTTGGGATAGACAAGTCTGTTGTTTGAATATTGATTCATACCTTTAAAATCTGTCCTCTTGTTTCTAGGAACAGAGGTCCAAAAATCAGGGAGATGCTGCTGGCCGTGGAGTTTACAACCTATGATATATCACTGCCCCTTTCCTCCTGGGATAGGGCAGAGTCTTGTTCACTGTACAACCCAGAGGTACTTTGAAAGCAGAGCACCCAGTTCCTTTTCCTTGCCAGCCTAGTCCTAACCCGTGCTGCAACCTGCTCGTACATGATGGTTCCCCAAATACAGAAGAGGTTTATAGTCCCGTCATGGAGGCGTATTGGCTTAGCATGTAATTAAGCACTGCTTGCTAAAGAATACTTAGGAAGCAAGTTACTCAGGCAGGGTATAGGAAACATGTTTTTTTGAGTGCTGCTGTGAAGCACAAAGGCACTAAAGTAATCCCTTACAGGGAATGAAATTGTGGATCTCTGCATGTATGTAAAGAAAGGGCCAGTTTCTTCAGAGTGTGAGCGCCAGTTGGTTTGTATCACAGACCTCCTGTCAGTTAAGTATATGCCACAGCAAGCAGATCTTTTGGTTTTACAAAGCGTGGACTCCTTGAGTTGTCATTGCTACTAAAGAATGATCAATTTTCATGAATGGAGTACCAGGATAAGTGCTATGGGTCTTTAGGGCCGTATGAGTGCTCCTTCACTGGATTTATGCTGCAATTCCTAGGGCACTTCAGGGATTAATAGTCAAATCAGTGTTGGTGGTGCTGGTGTTGTAAATCCAATGATCCAGGCTTAACTAGTGCCTGGGGAAACCAGTCTCTTCCAACAGCTCTACATCTTCATTTCCCAATTTATCTTCAGATACAATGTCTGAGGGAGTGAGGTGAGTGCATTGAGTGTGTGTCTTAGCAAGAAGGTTCTGTGTCAGGAGTCGAGACTCTCATCAAATAAACATGAAGAAGAATAGGTGAAGAAACTGAGTCAAAGACAGTTTGTAGATAAGAAAAAGCTCATAAATGAGGAGAGATGGGTGAAATGTGAATATAAAACGAAGTGGAAATATTAAAATAATTATAATGTGTGTTTCCATATGTGCAGCATCACCTGCTCTGCATGTCTTAGTGCCTGAGACTTCTGAAGCTTTTCACTTCAAGTAAATCACCCTGGAATACGTTTATAGTGATGTAAATCCCTAATGTATATTATTAATACCAACGTATAGGTGCCAACACTGGCATTTCTTACTCTGTCAAATCTATGTACGACTTTATTTATTGCTTTCTAAAAACAATCTGAAACCCCAAAGCAGGCACGAGTCCAGCACTAAGCGGTGTGACCGTGAGCACTAGGGGGCTGCATTGCTGCGCTGAGGTACTGCTGAGTGACCGCGGTGGGGAGAACACCCTGTGCACGCCACTGTGGGGGCAGTCACACAGAGCTAGAACGCAAGACTGAGCAAAGATAATTAAAGATAATAAAAACACAACTAAGGGTATTTGTGTCACACAAGAATAGAAGACCAGTGTTTTTTTTGCAAGAGTCATTATGAACTGAAGAGAGATGAGCAGAAGTACGAGAAGTGATCTGATGTGTGTAAAAATGACTGGGCTATAATCACTGTTAACCGTTGCTGATTGTCATTGGTACAAGAAAGAAATACCATCCTTCTCTAGAAGGACTTTCTCAGTAAGCATGTGAGCTCTCAAGATCAATATAGTTTATTCCTCTTGGCCACATTGTATTAGCAGCTAAATGTGGTCCCTAGAGATACCTGTGCTGGTGAAGGTAAATTGCATTCAAACCCCTCTGATCTGATTCCTTCTGTCCAAATACCCAGCTGCTAATACAGCTGCAAGCCCCTTTCCCGCATGCAGCCAGCCTGTGTAGGTCCCATGGCTGTCCCTCCACCTCCTGCCTGCATCTCGCCATCCCTTTTGCCTTTCCCTCCCTCTGCTGACATCTCCTCTTGGCCTGGGTGCTCCATGCCCGCGTTTCCCGGGCCCGGTGGCTGCTGCTCCCCTGCACACCCGTGCTCCCCCTGGCTCCGCTGCGCAGCGCCAGGGATCCGGGACTCGCGGCTCCCTGCAGGAACTGGTCTAGGAAAGGGTCATGTCTGCGGGTGGTGGGGTTGGGCAGAGCTGCCATTGAGCAAGGCAGGTACATGGAGTATTTGATATTAGTAGCCTGAATTTTCATGTCAGTGTGGTTTTGCTAGAGGGAAGTTTGCAAGTTCTGTGTGTGGAAGCCCAGACTCTTGCGTGATGGGCTTGGCTCACAGCTTTTAGATGGCTGTGGTTGGTTAATGAGCATCATCTTTTGATGAACCCCGTTTTCCTCAAGTATTTCTTTTCCATTTATTTTTCTGTAAGCTTTTCTGCTTTTTCAGCTCATTTACAACTCATGGATTGGGGTGAGATGGGTGTCCCCAGGTGTCCATCCTGTGTGTTGTCTTCCCCCTCAGCTGACTAACTACTCTTTCCATCACAAGGTTCATTTTCTTCCTTAGAGCCCTGGCTGCTGTTACCTCAGATTGCAGGTACCACCTCAGGGTATATTACAGATTGGCTTTTCTGTGTGCGAGGAAAACAGAAAGTGCCTGGAATCACAGGCCAGATATGTCCTAGTGGCACAGGAATCAGAAGGCAAATAATAATCCCAAAATGTTTCCAGAAAATGTCAAGGATTTAAAAGCTGGGGTTTAAAATGAAAACCAAAGAAAGAAGGGAGCTGTTTTGGGAGGCTGGCTGCAGGATCCGTCGTGGAGGCTGATCTCACTAGAGGGCAGCCAGAGACTGGGGTCGCAGCCACAGCCTCCTGCATTGTTCTCTGTACCTGTTTCTACCTGCTTCAAGTCTAAAAGAAAATAAAAAAAAGCTTTAAAATGATTTCCTGTTTTGGAAGAAATTTGCTTGTTTGTAGATCTTTTTGCATACGGGTCTCCAGTTCCTCCAACTCCCAATCTCTTCTGCATCACAGTACAATTATCAGTGGAAAGAGGATTTTGAAAGAATTCAATTTCCCCACCAGTTCAGGAGTCCACTCCTCTAAACACCAGTATAGTCTTACATCAAAATAAGAAGCTATATCCTTAAAATATTAAAAATACGAGGGACCCTGGGATACCTGGAGGTAACTGCTGCAAACCAGAGCTGCCCAGCCTCGCTCTGCAGAGCAAAACTAAAAAAACACCACTTGCTCCTCAAAACAGTAATGGGGAGTCCATAAGCTGAGGCTTTGGCACAGACATTTAGTTCCCCGGCATGCCGAGATCACATATGATCCAAACCCACCTCAGGGCGACAGCCACCGCTGCTCTCCTGAACAGCTTGCCTTTACTAATTAATAGCAGCATTCTGCACTCATGTATTATTCCATCAGTCTGTCTCACAGCCATTACTGTTGCTGTGCTTTGAATCGCATTTAGATCTTGTTGAATATTTTATTTTAAAACAAAATTAGCATTAGCTCGTATGTGGTAGTCATGTATGATGCAAAATGAGTATTAAAAATGATAAATTATAAAGTAATAATAGTCACTGGAGTTATAGCAGGCCAACCAGTAGAATGTATTTCATTTGGTTTTGGTTAAACTACATACAATTAACATAATTTCATTAACATTTAAAAATAATAAAAATCAAGAGCTTTTGGGCTCAAAACCCAATTATCTTGGACATGAACATACCCCAACATAAACAAGGGGTTTGCACATGCTGTGTGTATCTCTGCCTTGGGGCTCTGGTGTGAGATGAAGCAGAGCTGGCTAGGACTGAGGTGGCAGGAGGGAAGAGGCACGTTTTGCACAAGCCTTATGTTAAAATAGCTTATGTTTCACTACAGCATCTTTTGCTCCGTTCCCAGCAGGTCCTGAAAAGCTGGGGACGTAGCACGCTCTGGCTCAGGGGCTCTCGCTCACAGAGGAGCAGTGTCTGCAGCTCTGCTGCCTCCTGAACAGGTTGCAGCCAGCTGGTGCTTTGTGCCAAACATGCCTGGGGTGAGCCACCAAACTGGGGTGAAATCCCGAGAAACTTGAAAAGGTTCGTTAATTAAACAAACACACTTTCTCATTTTTCCTCTGTAATGAGCCATCTTTCGCACAGGCACCGTCTCAGCACGGCCCTGCTCCTGCCACGCTCTCTCTCAGGAACACGCGTAAGCCATGAGGATGAACCATTCTCTTCAGTAGGAGTCAGCTCGTGCACCTCCAAGGAGAGGCACTGCTGAGTGCACACACATGGAAGCCTTGTCTGCCGAGGCACCCTGGAGCATCAGGTCCCACTGGTTTGAATGTGTGTCTCCACAAGCTCAGGTAGTGCAGCCCAGAGGAATACAGGCAGAAGCTCTTAGTCTGTTGAAGCTGGGCTGAAGGAGCCCCAAGGCTACAGTTCACACCTAACTAGCAGTGTCCTGCAGAGGAGCTAAGAGCTGCTTTACCCTGCCTGGTCACTCAGGTCACTTGGAGTCCATAACACTGGCTGTGACTGTGCTGCTGGTGCACGTCGGCAGCATTTTTTGTAACTGTGTCTACATCAGTTTTTTATCAACCAGTTACAGAGGCACCAGTGTCATAAAGTGTGGCCCAAACCATCACGAGGAATTCGGGCAGATCCCTCTGGCTGGACTGCAGTGGAGGGCACTGAGCCATGTGCTTGGAGTCTTGGCTTTGCCACTTGATGTTTTCATACATGGGAGGATGAAAAGAAGTCACAGCACCTGAGGGGTTTTTTGGGTCCCACTGCAGGCAAGGTCTTCCTGTGCAGGGTGGTCAGGCTTTCAGCTCCCCATCCATACTGTGATTTGTTCTGAGCGGCCAGTGTGTGGTGGGCAGTGACAGGGTTAATGCTGCTGGATTGCTGTGATAATTGGGGGAAAAAAGCCCAACCCATCCAAAGCCAACCAGAAAAACCCTGTTTGAGGTCAGTGCTCTAATAAGTGCCTTTTAGAGAAACAATAACCTGGTGCAATAGAAAATATTTTATCCATCTGATAAACCGTAGAGAGGCAGGTGTCCAAGGAGATAAAAGTAATAAATGTGGCTGCAGTTCTGGAGTGAGCTAGCCTGTCAGGCTGGTAATTAAATGAAAGCCCCTCTCAGGATATGCGGGAAGCTAATAAATATACATGGAGATGCCAATTCATTTGCCTCAGCAATATATGTTAATTTTAGCATGAGATTAATTTATATATTTTGCAATGGGACAAAATGGCAGGGGAGGGAGGAGGAGGAGCTTTCATCCTGCCAGCAATGGGTTCAAGTGGTGGAGATTATTAAGCACCTTCTTAAAAACTGAAGAGTGGGTGAGAATGAGGGAGAGGGAAAATGTTTAAGCAGCAACTCTAAAGAGAATTAGCTGATCACAGACCTAAAACTGGCCTGAACCACATTTGCAGGCAGCTGCCAGTGGATCCTCTGCTTTGCCACAGCTCAGTTAGTACAGAGCCTTAGTTAACAAATAGTGCAAGTCGCTTGGTGCTGATGTGGGTTTAAGGGATTTCCAAGAGTTAAATGAGTGTGAAATTAGGAGTGCTGCAGTGGTGGGTTGCACCTACTGTGGTTATTTGAGACTACAGTGAACTCAAAGGGGCTTTGGTGGGTGCACAGGGGAGGTGCAGCGAAGGACGGTTTGGTGCGGAACCACTAACAGAACCTCACGTGCCGTCCGGGCTGGGACAACGAGCAAGTGGTGGTGTGGCACCTACCGCTGACAGAGCTGCCCCGCTCCTGGTTTGTGACTGTCATGTTCTGGCAGAAAACTAGTTCTGAGGCGAGACAGACACCAAAGTGGGGGAGACGTTTGCCTGATGTGGGAGGCAGTGAGGGGACTGTGGCCCCACCGTGCGCACGAGCAGTGTGTGTTACGGTCCCTCTCTGAGGTCATTTTTGACCCTTGTGTCCAGTTTCGGTCATACGGGTCACCTCCATCGAGCTCTCGTGCACAGAGCTGCCTGTGTTGGAGGCGGGATGCTGTTAACCCGGCACGCTCTGCGCCGTGGTGACTCTGGGTTGCCAGGGCTTGCTGGTGGTGTGTGCCTCCACCGAGCCCCTCTGCTGCGGGCAGCACGAGCTCCCGCTGGGTGCAGGGTGCTTCTAGGGGCAAGGCCCTGATTTACACCTCAGGTGTGGCATTAAGGGCATGACTATAGGTATTTCAGCTCTGACACACACACTGCAGCACAGCAGGCTTCTTTCTAAACAAGTCTTCTGATCTGTAAATTATCAGTATTGAGGCAGCAGAAGCAAAGCAGATTTCCCTTTATTGTCTCCAGCCTTGGAGGAGGAATACCTGCTTGCCCTTCAGTGTGATTAGAGCCCATTTACCAACACTGCTTTTCGAATTTCAGACCCATGCTTTGGAACACTCACAAGCAAGATGTGTTTCTTTTCAGAGCCTGGAGCAGTCAGTGCCCCGGTAAAGTTCACTTAAGAAAAAGAGTAGTTCCAGTTGAATTCATATTGTGAAATTAGAGGCCCATTTGAATCAAAGCAGAAATGGTGGTGGGTTAGGGTCAGGGAGGGAAGATAATAACATCTGCTGCGAAGTGCATCCAACAACTGTCTGCAAGTGTTTAAGTTTTTACAGGATGTTTTTCTTTTCTTTGTATAATTATGCAGAAGAATAGAACTATAAAAAATGCAGCAGCTGCTGAAAGCAAGGTCGAGCCTTGCTCAGGGGTTTTAAGTGGAGGCATTACAAATAGCATCTCAGACGCTGATGGATTTTAGAGCAATGGGCTCTGTCCTTCCTGTGAATGGAGATCTGTGACCTCCCTTCCCACCCTGTGTCCCCAGGGGTGTCCTCCCTGTGGGGCTGGTGGGGCTGACCCTGGCTGGACACTCCTTTGCAGCTACTGCCCTCATCCCACAGAAGTCAGCTCGATACCTTTTGTTCCAGACTGCAGCTGTCAAAATGCACATTTTTCATGAGAAAAGAGCATTACTGGCAGCTTTTCATTATAGTACTTTAAATATTGTTTGCTCTTCCCACTCTTGCTACAGGGACTGGCTGCTACATCTCCTCCCAGGCACTGCTGGTAGTATCTGTCTGACCCTGCTCCAAGATCTCCCTGATCATTTAAGACCAGGAGTTGAGCTAGAAAGAAACCTGGGAGTATCCAGTTTTTTAAGTTCTGGCTGTTCCAGCCCTGTGTGTTTGCCTGCAAGATCTGTGTGAGACATGGCGGAGTTGCGAGAGCCTGTATCATTACAGGAGTGGCTCCTGTGCTGGGGAGATAGATCATCTTAATGATGATTGCCTTTTGCTCGATGAATTACCTGTGGCCCTCTGAGACCACCAAAGGGACTTCCAGAGATTCGGGGACATGCCTTAGTGTATCTCTGTTCTGACACTACTAAATCCTACAGAGCCCTTCCATAACCCTGGCTTTTAAACAGAGATTGTGTTTATAGTTGTCCTCTTCTCATGAGTTAAAATAACCAGGAAAAGATAGAAAGAATAATTTCCCACATTGTCTTGCATGGAAAAATAATAAGCTCCACAGTTGTCCCCATCTTTTGCTGCCCTCACAGACAACATGGGGTCAGTTCTGGGGGTAGAAAACAAGGGTGTTCAAATTGAGGATGTGGAGATAGGTTACCTGTAGGCTGCAGCTCAAGTTCTGCTCCAGCTTGGTAGCATCCATAAGTGTTCCTGCTTTGAACAGAGGTGCTGAAGGAACAAACCAGCTGGACCCTCGTTCCCCCTGAGCACTGGAGGGGGTGTTTCCGAGGACGGCTTCGTGCGCACCATCGGGCGCAGCATGGAACACGCTGCAGCAGAGCCGAGAGCTGCGCGTTTAAAACTCGCTGAGCCTCCCACACGGCAACGTGATTTACTAAACCACTGAGATACTGGGTCAGCCTTGTAAATCATTTCAATTATTTCACTAAACAGGTTGTGGAAATAGATCCATAGAAAATATAGCATTTGGGCTTACGATGCTGTGCATTCATTATGGGAAAGAAAATATATTAACTGATTTAGGAGCTAATAATAACTGAAAATAACAATTTAATGGAAGTCTTCCAATCCTGCACTTTGATAGCAGGATACAGCTAGATGCAGTCTACCCATTTTAATCTCAGTCAAGTACACACAGACATTTTGACTTTCAGGGAAATGTTAGTCAAGTACAAGCAACTTGCAGACTTTCAGCATCCCATAAATTACATTACATTATTATAAAACAAAACCAGAGAAACTTCAACAACCAATTTAGATGCCGTCAGGGTCACACAAACCAGGCTCATGAAAAATCAGAAAATACATTGCAAAATACATATAACAAAGTGGAGGGGTTGCACAGCAGCGACTTGTTTCCACTTGCAGTTGCTATTTCATGAGCTCATAGATTTCGCTGCTGGGTTTGAAGGGCACTTTTCTCTCTAAAATGTTGGAGGTTTGTCTTAAACATCTGAATGCTAAATATATGCTATATACTTGAAATATATATAAAGATACAGGGAGGAAACAAACCAGAGAAACCTAATCTCTCTTACGCAGCAAAAGCCAGGTGTCAGCAGCCACTAGCTGGGGTCAGCATTGCTTCACTACTACTACCGTTATTTTACTGTAGCTAAACTAAATCTGTAGCTAAACTAAATCTGGTGCGCTGTGTCTTCGTTTTCTTAATGCATGCATGACAGTCACCTGGCCTGTTGAAATATTTTCTCCTGAAATAAGCTCTGCATTGTGACTCTAATGCCTTTTTGGCCATCGACTAACTGTGCTGAACCAAGCAGGCAGGACTGTGGACGGAAGTGAAGCTGCAATCAGAGAGTGCACCCACGTTGCCTGCAGCCTGCTGATAGGCAAGTGACACATCAGTGGTCTCTGCTCCGGTTTGCAGGCAGAGTTAAGCTTTTCTTGAAACCCTTAGGCTAGATAGCACTCAAATTATGCACTTCATACACACACACCCCAGTTAGCTAGGGATGCATGGCGAAAATCATTATCAGTGACATTATTTGGGAAAACACCTTATTTTGCTACTCAGTTTAGCATGTGAAGAAGAAAAACCACATACCCTTTTCCTCCACTGAGAAAAGATTGTTTTACAGCAGAGGGAAACTTTAAGCAGTGGCAAATCCTGCTGTTCCTGCTTATTCACCTGTCTCCCTGAGCCCCATCTGGCTGTTTTGGGAATGTGAATTGTTGCTTCAATAAGAATAAATGGCTTCAGCAGCACCTCTGTCTCCTACTCCCGACACCCTATGGCAGGCAAGGTGTGCAGCATCCAGGTAAGCATCCCTGTGGCTGCCTCCCCATCTCCTCTCCTCCCTCACCAGTTTGCAGTCACATTCCCAGGTGTAAACAACAAACTTTCCCAAGCCCTGTAAATACCAGCAGCAACTGACTGAAGGAAACACAGTGTGTGAACACGTGCCATTTCTGGGGACCCGGACGCGAGCAGTGCTCTCTCTGGTGCTGTTCTGCTCCAAAACCCAGCAGTGGCAATGTCTGGGTTACCCAAGTAGTGTGCCTGAATCTGGCTGACTTCTCCATGCACATTTATGACCAGGCTGACAAACACTTTCTGAACCCAGCAAAGCTCCACACATTTGCATTTGAGATGGTTTGCTTTAGTGAAATGCTTTAGTCTGGCATAAGTAGCGTTAGACCTCTTTGGTCTTAAAATAATTAACTCTTGGGTTAATAAAGAGATTTCATGTCTTGAAAAATACTGCAGAAAGTTCAGCTTCTCACATTTGGCGCTGCAGCAAGCTGGGTTTATTAAATCATGTTACGGTTCAGCTTTTGGCAGGTGCCTGGTGTGCGTTAACTGCTGTTTGCCCGGGTTGGAGCCCCCAGTGCTGGCGGCAGCGAGGCAGACCCTCCTCCTGACTCCCTCTACATGCCGAAACGCTTCAAGGCGGCCAGAGCAGCAGACCCACAGCAGGATCAGTGCTGTGGCCTGTACGCAGTTTTGCTCTTCTGTCCCATCAAACCCTTACTTCTCTGGAGGCTGAAATGCCAGCGTTACTCATTATTACAACACTTCGCTATACGGGGAGTCTGGCTGCCCACCTCGGTGGGGTTTGGCTCACTTGGATACGAAGTCATTTGCTCAACCAAGGACTTAACCATGAGGTTCATTTTAACTCGGATTGCAAGTAGCACCTTGCTGTGCATTTAACTAACTTGACACTTTCATACCACTACACTATAAAGCTGAGATTATATCCAAGCACTCTGTAAATGGATTACACTATTATAATTATCTGTAGCACTAAATGGTTGTATTTTTACTGTCTTGCACTGCGTTACCATAAATGAATCACAAACATGAGTGTATCTGGTAAAGGTCATAAGGTAACTGATGTTTCCTTAATCAAACTGTACGTTTTAGTAACCTCATTTGATTTGCTTGCCTTTAGCTTCTCCTGCACACTTTATCGAGTGCTGCATTCCCTTCGGGGTAACAGGTACCATCACTGACAGACATCATTTGGTCTAGATCATTGCTCAGTACCGTTACTCCTTGGCCTGACCTGGATTTCGATGTGCACACCATGTCCCTGTACAAAGGTTTATCAACATTCCCAGGCAAGTGCTTGAGCTTACACACCACTTGGCTTAGTTGTGGCAAGGCACCCTCACGAGGTACTGCAGCTCTCCAGAGCTCAGAGCAATGCTGGTTCAGAGGAACAATATGAGGTGTTTCAACACCACCCTAATTCCTGTTGGACACTCATGAGATTAGCTTAACTGGGGAAAGTAGACTTTTAAATCCCAAGGCACGTGAGGGCCCCTTCAGGAACCGACGGATGGCTTCTCCTTGTCCCCACTGTCCTGCTGGAGCAGAGCATCTGAGGCTGAGCCGTGCGCTGGGACACTGGGCAATAGGATTCCAGAGCTGCACTGGCCACAGTTCTGGGAGCCTGGCACCACAGCCCCTGCTTTCAGTGCTTCCAAGGGGATCCCAGGAAGTGGAGATACGGAGTCCTCACCACCATGTCAGTGACGCTGCAGAGGGCCCCGAGGGCCCCCTCTGAGTGTGTGTCTCAGAGCACAGACTCTCCCTCAGCCTAGAGCTGCCTGATGCAATGGGAGGACATGGATACCACAGGGAAACCAGCCGCTCTACTGAAGCCTGTCCAGGCCGCTTCTGTCTGCGCCATGGCAGCCGACCGTGCTGCTCTTGGGAGGGGAGGATGAGGCAAAACAGATGTCGACGTCCTCACACCGACCTTCTCACACCCATCCCAACCGGCAGCAGCTCTCCTCGTGGGGCTGATGGTACGTCTCTAAAACGGCAGAGACAATTGATTAATGACATACTGACAGGTATCAGTCAATTGGATCAACTCTGACAACTGTGGAAGCACTAAAATAAAGTGCAACTGTCCAAAACAGTAAGTAAATAAATCACAGCATATGTATTAAAAAGAGACTCTGCCATGGGAAAATAGAGCTAAAGCTCATGTTTACCATAGGCTATGACTATGACTACAGAAGCACTCTGTTAAACAAAAACAACAACAACCAAAAAGAGACATTAAAAGCTATTACAAAACACACAGCACTTTGAAATCAGAACTATCCTACTAATTTTTGCCAAAACAGCTGACTTCAACTGACAGCCTAAATATCATCACGTGCCTAGATACATGTAGATCACCCTAAACCCAAAATGAGTCATGATACTCAGTGGGTTGTTAGAGTAACTTAAAAGCCTGGAAAATATTTAGTAATAAAAAATTCCTTTTTTTGAAAAAAATATCAGTAACTTCAGATTTTCAAGGAAAATGACAAGAAAATCCAAAAATATGAACCTATTTTGTGGGGTCATCTGTTTTTTCATCCTGCATAGCACTCCAAAGGTCTCACCTGTTGCTTCCTGTTTCAAGGGTAATAACATAGAGATGAATTAAAGTTTTTGGCAGATCTGGTAATGGAGTAGAAAAAAACCTGAAATACCTTCACAGCTCCTTCCCCGTCTTCCTCAGAGTACATTCAAAAATGTCGTACTGGAAAAGTATGATCCTCAATTGAACTGTAAGCATTTCTGAGTTACTAAGACCATCGTCATTTTATTTGTATTAAACTACAGATGAGGTTTAAGAAACATTAACAGGAAGCTACATCTACAGGCAATAAATAGGGAAATCCATGAACGAACTCTGCAGCACTGTTCAAGTCAACTCTTAATATATCTGTGATTTGCTTGGACTGTCCGTAATTGCTGTAATTAAAAGGCTGGCAGTCATCAGAGGAAAACCAGGAGATACAATCCATTCATTGACACTAGCATGGATCCTTAAAAAAACCCATCTTGCTCAGTGCTAAACTCTGGATTGTCATTGCTGCAGAGCTGAACCACAGATCTTTCTTCCCCACTGGCTCCATTTACAGTAACGTGTACTCAGCAGAGATTGCTGGGTTTTAGAAACGGGGTCTAAAATCAGCAACAACCCCCTCCCCTGCTCTTCCCCATCCCTGTCAAACCACGGGGCTGTGCCCGGAGGATGGGCTGCCACTGCTCTGGGGCGGGACAGGGGGATGCAGCATCCCTCATGGCTTTCATCTCGTTCCCTTTGGTTTAGGGCCCGTTGCTTTTCCTATGGAATAACTGAACCTGTTCCTGTGTGAACAAACCCCAGCTCCATCGTCTGTGTGCCCACAGCCCTGCTCTGCTCTGCCTTGCTGCCCAGGGACCTGCAGCACTGCCAGGCTGCTGGAGGACAACACACCACAGAAGCCCCACGGCAGTAGGTGCAGGTTTTGCTGTCTGTGCACTCATCATTCACCAGCACTATCTGTGCCTGTTGGTATTTGCGCACTCTCCCATTTCTTGCAGCCCCGGTTCTCCTTGGTTCTTGCTACAAATTAATATTCTCACAACAACCCCCCTCTAATCAGTCTTTGCTAAAAGCATTAATTAAGACTTTAACATTTTTGATCCCATCAATTTTCTGCTCTCTTCTTATTAAATAGATGTACTAGGGGAGTTTGAATAATAACTGCCCGAAGTTTGGGGATAATGAATAAATGAACTTTGCCAGCCTCTGGCTAAGCATGAAATTTACTGTGCAGTAACAAATGGAACAGAGGCAGCTCATGCATTAACCAACCCAGTTTTGACACCAGATTTGGGAGCACGTTATTTACTCACTAATTCTGAGTGAGACGAGGCTCCTGCATAGTTTATGCAGGCAATGAAAACTGCCATGGCCAGACAGTTTCTCGTGTGCTCCGTCACAGCAAGAAGCCGCTCGCCTGCCTCCCCTTTGGCGGGGCCCTGGCCTCGTGCCACGCACAGTGATGCTTTCAGGACCGCACGCGTCCTCTTCCAGAGAGCACATCAGCAACTAGGTAAGTTTGCTGTTTACTTGCTGAGTTGTGGTACTTTGAAGGTCACCAGTGCTGTACAACTACTTTTGTTCCATATATTTTCACATGTGCACAGCTTCAGCACCAGCTCCGTTACACTGCTGTAAATCTATTTGTTTTTGTAGAAGCAGGCAGTGAATTTATAGCAGTGTAACTGTGAGCAAACGTGGCTGATGGCGCACGCTGGAAATATTACAAGGGAAAGTGCAAAGTTCTATTGATTTTTGCTCAGGAACAATGTGTGTTTCCTTATGACTATATTATAGATGACTCAGCTCTGGCCCCAACTGCCATCACTCTCACTTCCCAGCCCAGGGCTGTGGCTTTGCTAGTGTGCTGTCCCCATGCAGGACCAGAGCTGTGTCCCCAGGGCCCCCCCCCATAGCACTCTCTGCCCAGCTCCACGCAGCACTGCAGGAGACTCGCTGCCTTCCCCCGGCTCCGCAGGCTGAGCACTTACTCCTAATTGATTCTGACAGCAGACACCACAAGGAATGCAGAGATTTATGAAAGAGCAAGATCTGCCACTAGCCTCTGTCCATTAAGGGTACAGCAAAACCTCACTTTTCCCTCTGTAAATACAATCAGCAGCAGAGGGGCAGTTGCCCTTTTCAGAAGAGTGAGCACTCTCAAGGGACAGATGTTTTCGCAGAAGTCCTTAACGCACTCACAAGCACTAAGGTTCCAAATTCTTTACTTTTTTCCATCAAAATGTTTCTCATTCCTTTAAGTGCTTTTTAAAAAGCAGTTATGGTACCAAGAGCTGCAGCCTCCTCTTTAGCCAGTCATTTCCCCTTCACTACACAAATATGGGGCCAACCACTGGCTGTGTGTTCTGCAGAAAATGCTGGCCCAGATGTGGAAACAAAGACCCAAAACCTGGAAAACTCATTCTGCGTATTTCTGAAGGCTGAAATGTAGTAAAGTGAAGGTACAGCCAAGTTATGGCTGCTGCCTTGTTGAAGTTATCCTGTGTCTGCTGGGAATGAGTGTGCCTGTGTGCAGGTCTTTCCTGGATAGAAAAGATGCCTCTTGTTAGAAGAGGGCTTTTTTAAAATCAAATCCTCAGGTTGTTGTTTAGTAGTTGTGAGGGTTTATAGTGAATTAGAATGTAAGAATTGTTATTCCTACTGCGGTACACTTAATTCTGATCTCAAAAAAAGATACAGAGTTATTTTTAGTTGCAGATTTAGTATTTTTTCACCTTTAATGTGATGAAAGTCTCAAAGACCTTGATAATTCTGTTATTGCCACTGCACACACAAGTCCCAGTTGCTGCCACATCCCTGTGCAGGTAACAGGCTACAATGCCAAAGGAAGAACAAGAGGAGGATACTTCCTTCCCTGGTTTCTGTACGCAATTCAAGACATTGTGTACTCTTTAAGTGATGAAACCCAAGTATCAGAGCAAAGGAGATCTGTTTACTAAGAGACCATGCTGGGGAGGGCTGCAGTTAAACCACACACGCTCCACTGCTTCAGGCGTCAGCCTTTTCTCTGGATAAATTCAGGCAGATTTTCTTCTTCCTCTTGCAGAAAAATTTGTTTGGGTTCCTTTCGTTAGGAGAAAGGCAACTCACTGAGAAGCATTCACTGCCCTTGAGGAAAAGCAGCAGCTGATGAGGCACAGTTCAGACCCAGGTGGGTTTCACTCTCATGACCAGCCATTACACAAAGGGTGAGAGCTCTGGTGACATTCCACACTCCACACGAAGCACTGCTCGAGTAACTGTGTTTGAGCCCCTTCCCAGACGTGAATGCTGGAGTTGATTCAGGCACGGTCCAACATGGAAAATCTTGTTTCTCCACCTGTCTTTCCTTTTCAGGTTACAGAAGACTCACCCTCCCAAGCACACATGGAAGCCAAGGACCATGTTCTTCAGTGTCTCACCTCTGAGGCACTTCTAGGTTTGCAACCACCACCTCCCCAAGTTTTCTGAAGAGCAGTTCCTCTTTTTGTGGGATGATAATGGATTATTCCCCAACCCAGGGTATGTTACAGCTGCCATTAAGGGGATGAACATCCTTACAGAGCTTTTAACACCTTTATTGAGTCCACCTCAGCACAAGAGGACTTTTATTACTACACTGTAGTAGCAGGTGTAAAACACAGGTACCTTCTGGTTGACACCCAGTGTGATGTGAGAGGCACAAATCCCTCATTGTTCGTGGCAGTCCTACAAAAGCAAATTCTGACTGAGGAATGGAAAATCCTTTCCTGCCCTCCTCCTAAAAGAGAACTTGGGTATGAGGTGATGCAGGGGCATGTCCTGCTTCTGCTCCACTGCTTCTGCCAACTCCACTGCGGATACCCCTTTACCATTTCCACAGTAAGGTCCTTTCTAAAATGCTACACAAATGAAAGGATAAGAATCACAGGCAGCAGAGGATATTTCAAAGTACTTCACTAAATTCAGCTGAAGAAAGTCATGTTTCTTTACCAAGTTATCCTATTATCTCACTTAAACACCAAGCATTCTGGAACAGCAAAATAACTCATGTATTTACTGTAAAAAAAGCCTTTTGCCCCATTAGAGGGCAGCACATTTGGTAACACACATGACACAACTATGTAATTTTGAAAATCAGAATATATTATAACCACACACTGGATCCAGCCCTAGGGAATAGAACACTCCAGGTCGATTAATTTCTCTTTTATTTTTTTGAAGGCTTGATTCACCTTTTATCGGGAGGCCTGATGAAAACCACAACAACTTAACCGTGAGTGCTCTGCACTGTGGTCCTGTCCATCTGACCACATCTGGTACTAACAGCCCAGAGACAACTGGTGTAGGCACAGGGTAACGCAGCCACGGCTGGTGACAAGCTGTCAGCACCTTCTGCAGGGTTTGGCAGAGTGTGGAGGGGTGTAATAAAGAACTGATTTCACTTTAGGTTTGTTTGTGGTGCACCTTTCCTCACTTGTCTGTGCTGCGCCAAGGCAGGGACGGGACACAGCCCTGATGCCCTCAGGGAACTCCAGGCACAAGGAAGGGCACATGCATCTGCAAAGACTTTATTTCAAAATCTTTTTATTCAACTGTTATTCAGCAATATACAATACAGTTTGTAAACAAATGTCTTACCTTGTTTCCAATCATCTTCATTTAAAAATAAATATTATTGACAGTGAATATTAATTATGGTAAGATGTACCTTTTTAATTAAAATGTCTCCAAAAGAAATAACTTAATTAAAAAAGAAAAAGGAAATCCAAAAAAACCTAAACACAACAATCTACTAAAAATATTTCCTTTTTTAGGAAAGGCTTTGACCCAACATCTTTACATATTGTCTTAAGATAACTGCTCAACAGTTCGTGCAAAACGAAGAGTCAGAGGGAAGGTTTAGAAAAGAAAAAACATTACATTAAAATAGAGAAATCAGAAGTGCCATGCATAGAGCAGGGCTTTACACCAGAGAGTCTGGAAACTAGATGCATTATTCTAAGTGGTTTATTTTCTGTGACATCCCCAAAAATATGTTTATCCCCTACAGAGAACTGATCATGCTGCTTTCAGTCTCTTTCTGTCCATCTTTAAAACCATAGGTATTGTTTTGCCAGGGGGTTGTTCGGGTTTAAATAGGTTCTTGGCTGCAGAGAGTGGAGGAAGCAGTCGATCAGTGGTTTACTAACAAATGCACAAGCTGATGCAGTAGTAAGAGGGCCATATAGAGGAGTGGATCTATAGCGTGAATAGGTCCTGTACCTAGAACAGAAAGAGACAAGGGAGAGATGGAGATTTTATTCGTTATCTTGTCTACTATAGAAGATTAAACACAGAAGAGAAATATAAAAAGATTTATATCACTTCAGAGCCAGGGGTCAGAAGCATAATTTTAATAGTAAAAGAGCATTCTCAAGCTATCCAACTCAAATAGCTTTCTCTTCCCCTTCGCAAATCTCACTCCACTTAGGCTACCTCATTATGCATTACTAATGGTACGTCTAAACTTGGCTTCAGCCAAGTTACTAGCAATTGAGATTTCTATAAATACACCTTAATCTGGTATATAGTTTCTTGAGAAATGACAGGTATCAACCACCCACTACTTAAAAGAGAAATGACAAATGCTGCAGCTGTACTCCTTGATTAACAGGACATGAGCCCATTTCATTTGGAATGGGAACAGCAAGACCTTGACATCTTCTTTACCTTTCATAGAAAAGAGCAGAATTGTACATTAAAAACGTGCACAGGAGCTACAGGACAAGAGTGCAGCGGGACACAGCAGGGAGTCACTGTTCACATCCATGGAGGGTGAGACGGCTCCAGCTCCCTTGACGTGAGGGTCTGGGGCACAGAGTAGCCTCCATGGCAATGCTGCAGCTAACCAGGCTGTCCTGGCCTCACAGACACACCGAGACACTTGTTCACCAAGAGAGAGGCATTTACTGTGTGTCACCACCACCGGGCCCCTCGCCCCTGCACGCAGGAGGAGCCGGTGCCCACAGTACTGACAGCCAGCAGCAACGTGACTCCGGTGCAAAGCGTGAAAGATTCTTGTGCTCGGTATCTCTGAGAAAGGAATCGGGCCATGTCTGGTGAGGAAACTCTCTTCGGGCACCCTCGTGTGAATACTTCAGTCCTGGTCTCTGGAGCTGTGAGTCTCCCTCAGCCGTGGCATGACTGAAGGACACACCTCGAGCAACTCCCAAGTAACCCACCGCTCCTGGGCTGGCTGATCCGGCTCCCCCAGCATCCATACATGCCTCACTAACAAAGCTGGGGTATTATTATACAACATAAAAAATACTTGATATTAATGTGGTGGGCAACTAAGGAACTCCCAAAACGTCCCCATAGTGCTATCTCACATGCCTGGACTGCGTGGAGATTATTTAGTTATTAAGGTTTTAATTAAATCCTTGCATGCACGAACACGTGGCTAAGGGCTGCCTATGTAGCCACGGCAAGGCATTAAGATGGATACAGGATTTTTCTTTCTAAAGCTGAAAATCATTAACAAACACAATTAACCCAGGTAACTGAAGGAGTAACTCGTTGAAGTCTTGCCATAAGGACACCAGAAGTGTGTGCAGGGAGGTTCGCCACAGCTGCTGAAGCTCAGGGTCCGTCCAGCACATGGAGGACACCATCACCAGCCCCAGGAGCTCCTGAGGCAGCAGCGCAGGAGCTTACAAGCTCCATTCTTTCTCCCTGCCCCAGGACCCAGCTCTGCGGAGCCGGATGGAAGGAGGGTCTGTCCCTGCATCCCCTCCCTGTGCCGGGAGGGTGGGTGAGGGTAGCAGGAGCCCTGCCTGTGCTGATGCCAACCCTGCGTCTCTGTGCCAGCCTGGGAGCAAACAGGGCTGTGACAGCCATTCCCCAGCTTCAGCGACCTCCCTCCTCTCTTAGAAACAGAGTCAGTTCACAAACACATCATCTTAACACAGGTATAACCTCGACAACGTATTCACCTACACTGGTGAGAGAACAGCTTCCTCACTTGGCAGGCGGAAGGCGAACCCCCTTCTGTGTCTGTGTGACGGGCTGCTTGCTCACAAACAGCAGCACTGGCACAACGACCCGCACTTCCCATCAGCGCATCCCCATTCCCAAGCTGTCAGATGGCTCCTCTCACTCCCTGGATGTGGCACTGCCCAGGGTGGGCCCAGGGGCTGCCACCATCTGCTGTGTCCGGGGAATGGCACAAACTGTGCCCGTTCCACACCCGCCCAGCACCGCAGCGACGATTAGACCCTGCGTGTTTATTATGCTCGAACCTGAGGGCAGCGAGAGCCCCTTTTCCCCTGAACTTGTTCTCTCAGTGAACAGGACTCGAGCTGGGGAGATGCTGCTACTGGAAAAGAAAACTGCCCTTTTGTACGGGGGAGTTCTTTGGAAACGCTGAGGAACCCAACCTGCAGAAACGGGCTCCTGTGGTTCAAGTGCTCTTACACCCATCACACTGACAGGCTGCAGCGGACACCGGGTCGGGGTTGTTTCTGTTCTGAATGGCAAACAGCGTTAGCCACAGCCCCCTGCAGGAGCTGCGTGCCTGATTACCAACACCATCCCCGCGCCAGTTTTACCTTCAGGTACCAGTTTTAGCTTAAATCTCAGCACAGAACTGGGAATTAATGCAACAGTCCAAAGTTTTCATCTTTTCTAGAAACTGCCATTGTTTTTAAGCTACATTCTCCATCTTTTTAACGTGACAGTGAAACATGAGTTCAGACTCCGTTAACAATCTCAGCAATTAAAACATTTTTATAAAATTACTTGAAAGTAATTATTTCTATCCAGCGACTCTGGATCAGGAGCACACAGTTCCTTACAAATTACAGATTCTTAGAAGAAAACATTTCATTTATACTTTGAGTATTCATTTGTTTTGTTATTGCAAGCTTATTTATCACTACAGAGATATACAGTTTTGCTTTTAGATTATTGATATGCACGTGGCTAGAAGGGAAGCTCTGCCACTAAGCAGAACAGTAACAGATTGTTCTGTTCCTGGATGGTGAACTGCTCTCTGGCATCACTCATCCTTCTTTTCGATTTACAACATAATGTTTTGCTGTAGTTTTCTATTTAGTAATTTGTTTTGTGCAAGCATTCATCAAAGTCTGACTTGAAACAGTTCATCTAATTGAAAACAAACATTGATTAACCAAGAGACTTGTGACACATAGAGAAAATGGGAAGATTCTTTTACAAGCTATATCTAACCAATGTCCAAACCCCCAGTTCCCAGCTGTTACCTATTTTTCTTCCTAGAAAGAATCTGAGAAGTCCCTTGATGTCTCTTTCTGAGGTGGTGGTAAAATGTAGTGATCCGTACATACAAAAAGCTGAAAGACATCAGTAGCCTGTTTTCCTTGGAAGATGGGATAACACCCAACGCCTGCTGCTGGAGCAGGGACCCGCCTGGCACCATCATGGCTGTTTCTCTGTGCGGGCTTTAGGCAGCGACCCGGGAGGCTCAGCCTTGTCCTCACAGAGCAATGTTCAAGTAAAACCCATTTTGAACCTGGAATTTCACCAAGAGGTGAAGGATCCAATTAGCCAATTAAACTCACGGGTTGAGCCTCTCAGTCCAGAAACTTCCAGCTGTGCTTGAGACATACTCTTGGATAAAGTGCTTTGGCTGCCCTGTATCTATGGCAAAACCAGGGGTTTATATGGGCTGTTGGTCAAGGCTCATTACAGGCAATAATGTCCCAGACAAAACAAATTCTCTCTCAGTGCCACACACTGGAGCACTTCCCCTAAACTGAAGGGAATTTACAAACCTCAGATCTAAGAGCTTCTTAGAAGTTTTTAATTAAAAAGACACCATCATTAAAGTTACTCTACACTTACTGAAGAGATAATAAGCTCCACCACATTAGCATTACTCCTCAATCTGAGACATCATCTCATAAGCTGCATAAATCCTTCTTCCACTCAGAAATACAGCACAATCCAATACTGCAGTTTTGCTGCTGGGTTTTTTAAGGGCTGTAACTGCTCCTCACCCAGTGCTGGTTCTTGAGGAGCCTGCCCTAACCTCAGCACCCTCCCAGCCAAACCTGGGAGCACTGCGGGTACAGAACGTGCTCCTGTTGAAAGGAAAACATGGTACTATGGAAATCTATGCAAAACTATCCAACTGTGCTGCCCCCGTTGCTCCTGGGCCCCCCCCTTGCTGGCTGTGGACCACCATGCCCAGGCCCAACCAGACACAGCTCTGGAGCTGCCCTCTGGTGCTGCTCCTGTTTGGCCATGGTGACTTCACAGAAGTTCATAAGCGGCTGCATGGGATCTGCTCACCACTGAGCACCTACGAGGCACGATGCAGAATTAGTTTTCTACCCATTAGTTTTCTAGACATTTTTATTTACAATTCACTGGATTTTGGAACAGCTTTCCATAACCCATGTCAAAAATACGTCTCATAGAAGCCAGCACACGTATTTATTTCTGTGCAACCACACAGGTATAAGCCAGTGATCCTGCCTGCCTCCTTCACCCATGCCAGCAAGGGTTTTAAAGTGCTCAACCTCCACTTTGAGACAGAAAACTACAGCATGGCCAAGCGCCCTGGAGCACTGTGCAGCCCCTGTCTGAGCATATTCCATGAACAACGGGTCACGTACCTCATGAAGCCATAGACAGATCAGAAAACAAGAACTTGGCTGGTGAGGGGTGGGAGGTGCAGTCACAGAGGGGAATGATGCAGACAGGAAAGGCTGTTCTGACAGGAAGGCAAGGAAAGAGAAAGGTTCCTTTCCTGCTGTGGCACTTTGCGGGGAGTCGATGTGTGTGAGTGCCCAGGACAGGACAGACAGAAGTGGAGGGGACTCGGGGGTGCTTCTGAGGGCACACACAGTTTCTGAGGTAGGTTCCGGGTCCTCATTTCAACTGAGACTCATCAAGGCCAAGTTCTTCTGGTTAGAAAGGACAATCCCTTGCAAACACACACACAGTGCATGGATCAGTCCAGTCCTCAACTATCCTCCATGGGGGCTGTTCCTTCTCCTCCTGGGTCATAAGGACATTACTAGACATAAGCTACAGGATTAGATGGACAATTGATCTGATCCAGTTCCACAGTTGCTGCAGGTCTGTGTGGCAAGACATTTGTGTATCAAACACAGCTGCTGCCATACAGAAAGAGGGACAGCTAAACTGGTGGGTTTGATGAATGTTTGGAAGTGTGTATTAGGGGTAAAGAGGAAGAAATAATTCTACCTTTATAAAAAATATTTCTACTTTTTAGGTTACGAGAGAAATAGGTAGGTTTTTTTGTCAACAGGCTGGTAAAAACTCATCTCACCCAAGACACAAGAAGCAGGGACATACACTATGGAACAGTTGGTTCATTTCCCCTCTATATCAGCACTTCCCTCTGTGAAAGCCAGAGATGTGCAGAGCCAGAGGCAGCCTCGCTTCACCTTCTCCAAGTGCTACACTGGGCTGTGAAAATGGCTCCGCTGAGGTGGTGGTGCCCAGGAGTGTATCCTGGATACTTATAAAGAGTCATTCATCCCAGATGGATTATACAGCTGAAACCCCAGCAACAGCTTAAATACTTCATACTGCTCTGCATTTCACCTTCTGTAATTGGCACAAGCTGCAAATATTTGCAACCTGGAAATAAAGACCAAGGCACCACAGTTCTCACTTCAGTGTCTTCTAGAGTGGTTTTGACTTGGTCAGGATTAGGAGGAAGCTGCCAATGCAGCTGTAATTATCACTCCAACTAGAATTACTGAAGTTAAGCAGATCTGAGCAAAGATTATTAAGGATTTTTCTTTGATAAATAACCCTATCCCGCCCACACTTCAAGAACGGAGCTGAGAGCACGGGCAGGACACATGGGGAACAAGGGAAATGGCTGCAGGGAGAGCCTGTGCTTGGACAAAAACAAAGCAGAGGCTGTGGTTTGCATTGGGTTTTTTGCTATTAAAAAAACTGACTCATTGGGAGTGACCCAAAAATCCACAGACCCTCCACACCTTCCCAGTGGTGGGTATTTGGTAGATGTCAGCTAAGTAAAGGCTGTGCCAGCCTCCTCCGCATAAGCCAGCGGGGGGTTATTTGTTAAAACCACATTCCTCCGTGTCCCCTCATGTGCAGGATTCCAGCCCCGCGGTGCGAGCGGGATTCGGGTTTGAACACCGACCTCATCATTCATGGGGTAGTGAAGCTGCTCTCACTACCCTGCGTGTAACGTGTAACATCTTCACCCGTCAGCTCCAGCGCATGCGGGGCTGCACCACGTCCCGGCCGGAGCTGCGGATCCAGGTAGCACGAGGCACGTCCAGGGGTCCCACGCGGGCACCCCCAGCTCCGGCCCCAGCGCGAGCACGGCCGCTCCCACCACCAGCAGCAGCCACCGGAGCCCTTGGCTGTTTGTTCGCCACTGTCGTGCCAGACGCGTTCCCCAACAACCCGCTTTTCCCAGTACAGCCCCCGGAACTGCCCATTATTGACAGTGGGGCTGCTCTGCGCTACCTCATTTAGAAACAACCCGGCAAACAGCAGCGGCAAACCTGCCAGAATTCCTACTGCTTTAGCGAAGCTCAATCAGAGCCCAAACCAACCCCCCTTCACTGCCAGCACAGTCCTGCCAGGCTCCGTCATGTCAAGAATTCCCTGTTATGAAAAGAAGAAACGCCTTCCTGGCAGGACTGCTGCAAGAGCCATTTCCCAGCACATCCCGCCTTATGTCTGCTCTTCTACCACAGACCACCACTGCTGATACGCTTCTAAACCCAGCCCCAGTTCGGCTGGACGGTTCTCTCTGCTGTGACTGCTGAGCACACCACTCCAAGTATTAGGGACCTTTATAGTCCACATACAGCTCAAGTATTACATCTATAAAGCTGCACAGTATGGCAGGGGTGGGGAATGAGTAACAGTTACCCACCTCTTGTGAACTACACAGACCGAGTCAGTGGTTATTAACAATCCATTTTACGAAGTATCTCTTGAAACCATACATAAAGGGCTGGCATTGTGTGTATATTCCTGCCCCAAATGCCGTTTGTTCATGCAACGAGACACGTGGGTACACTCAGCCTTTCCTCACACAAATGCCTAATTTCCACTCACAAATGAACCCAAATCGTACAGAAATCTAGACCAACATCAGGTACAGCTTCCAGATTCATTAGGAAGACCTGGAATAGCCCTTTCATTGTGTTCAGTTGTATTTCTTCAAACCATTTTTCCATCTATAACTTGAAGGTATTAAAGAAGTTCAAATAATATTCAGATTTCTTCAACAACACTGCACAGGCTCTTGCATAGGTCAGCACAGTTTTGTCAGTCCTCTGGGAACAAGCAAGAACACTGGAAGAGGCTACTCAAATCAATTGCATTTCCACAGCATAAACCCACCCTGCCACTGCTTGTTTCTGCTCTAGGCAATAAGGTGACATGGTGCTGCTGCCATTCGTGCTTCTGTCCAGTTCTGGAATTAATCCATACTGCACACACAGAAAAGAAGATATTTGACCTCGCTTGTCCCGAAAGCAGTCTAATTTGCCTAGATATTAAAGAGCTAGTGATGTGTGTTTAATGAGAATTCTTTTTGCATGTTTATTATCCAGTGACATTTAGGAGGTCAGCCTGATAATTCAGTTATGGCCTCTGTCTTGCTACTTCTAAAGTAAAGGAAAATGGGATGTGAGCCAGGTTGCATTTAACTACAAATAACAGCAGCTGATGAGCTCATACACGGTCTCAACAAAAGCACAGAGGGGCGAAGCACACCCAGACACTCTGAGTGGAAAGGCAGGGAGGCTGAACAGCAACACAGGGACTTCCCTTTCCTGCTACTTTGTGCACTGTTCATCTATCAAAGACTAATGAGCCTCACAGGCTGCTCCTCCTGCGAGCCTGCAGAGTCATTCCCGTTCTGACAGAGCCAGGAGAACCCTCACCCAAAGACAATCCAAACTCAACCACGGCCCTTCCAAACACAGCCCCTCCGACAGCCACAGCTCACACCCCCAAACTCACACAGTGTGTCTGTTTGCTTTCCTGTCTCCAAGCTGCAAAATAACACCTTTTGCTTCCCAGTGCTCCATGGCGGTAACTCTCTCCATGTGGTCTCCCACCTCAAGGCAGGCTGCCACAGCTTGACTTTGGGCATGTACTGCTCTTAGGAACATCTCGCACCCACAGAGACTGCAGAACTGGGACTTGGCACTTTGTTACCTCGGGACCAGCAGCCCACAAGCAGACATGCTTCTGCCTCAGACATGAAAGGCTTGGTGGGGGGAGAAGGGAACACTTACGTGAAGTGAAGACTTACGTTCTTCCTTGCTGTGAGCACTTCATCTCTGCATAACACACAAGTCTGTGTCCTTCCTAGAGCACCCTAAGCGTAATGAAGCACGGTTTCTTGTTTCACACTCCCATCCTTGTTTATCTTATTTAAAGCTTTCACTTCAGAGCTTTGAGGCTAGAGATCAAACAAATAAAAGGGAATTTGGAAGCTGCAATGTCTGATCTACATTCTGCTCAGAAGTTAAAAATTGCCCCCAAGCCAATACACAGTGCTTGTTGTGGAGACCGTTTGGTAGGATCTAACACAGGCAATTTGCTTCTCCAAAGCTCAGCACAAAGATCCTTGTTTATTACTTCACCTATCAGATGACAAAGTTAAGTCTCATGACTAAGGCACTGGACTTGAATTTAAGATAGCTGAAACTAAATGTTGGGATTTAATTTCATAGCTGCCACACACTCGACAAAGCTGGTCGTTGCTCTTCCTGCCATTTGTCCACCTCATCCATCCCAGGCTTCCTGGGACAGAGACACTGTGTGTCTTGCTCAGTGATGCTCCTACACCCCTACTTACCCAGTATAAACCAGGACCACTTCAAAACACAGTAACAGTACAGGCACTCTTTCATTTGCTAACCCCAATTTTCTTCTAAAGCAGAAGATTCTATTTGTGTGCAAGTACTTAAACTGAAAGTTAGGAAAACATTATTTTCCTTTAGAACCACATGGACAAAGGCTCTATCTCTGACAGCATTAAACCCAATGATTTTACCAGCAGATCTTTGCCTCCCTGCAGCCTAAGTGACATGTTCTCAGTTTCCATGTCAGTGTATCTCACCAGCAGACAGCAGTGATCAATGTGGCTCTCCTGAGAACACAGCACTGAGGTTTAAACACTACAGATAAAATTCTGTATAATTAGCTAGTATTTCTGGCACAGTGGGCTATTTTTCCATTACACTGGATCCATTCACTTATATACTATAATGTTGATCACAAATTTCTACCAACCACAATTTTACATGACATATCCAAAACTACGGATTTCCTATTTCACCTGGTTTGTCTGATGTAACTCTCTGCTTTTAGAGAATCTCAGTACCAGACACAGTTATTTGAGTAAGTTCATGTCTCAGTTCAACCAGGAGATGTAAAGAATCACATTTTTCCACGGCGCATGGCTGGGACCCCAACAGAAGTCAACAAGAGCCTTGTGGGCACATCTGGAAGCACCACTTGATCTACAATCACATTTACTGGACTACAAACACATACAGGCCCTATCCTACTGCACTGGACATATTGGGAAGATTTCTACTGCAAGGAAAGTAAGATTAGAACCCAGTTCATGCAGGACATTGTGGCTGTGCCATGCCATCAGCTTTTAGGCAGAGCTCTCCAGTGTATAAATGAGGGTGTCAATCATTGACAGCAAATCCATTGTTTGAGCACATTTTTACTTTTATACAGAGGAAACATCCCCCTGTACAATGAAAAGACTTACAGATGCTAAAGACTTTTGAGAGTAAATGTACTGGATGATTCAATTACTACATAGAGATTTGGTGCAAGTACTTATCTGTATGTGTGTTGCAGGGCTCAAAAATAGGGTAATGAAGCACATGTGTTATGCTACTATGCATATCCATAACTTATCCAGCAACACAGGTTTAGGTCCTGCAGTCTGCTACACACATGTGAATAAAGGTTTAGTTTGATTTGATGGCCCTGCTGTGTGGAAAACCAGCTACGACACTGCCTGGAAGGGCTGGACTGCAAACTCCAAAGGGCTTCTAGTTTCCAGAGGTAAAAAAAGAGTTAAACCCAAGTATTTCCTATAAAGAAGCTGCATTCTCTACAGAGAAAAAATAATTACTGTATCTAAAATAGCTCTGAAGAACACCACTTTAACATACAAATGGGAAACTCTGGAGCTCAAAGATGTAATTTTCTTTTGAGACATTCAGAAGGAAGTTTACTGCTTTCTACTGCTTATCAAACCCGAGTGACAGCACTGCAGACCCGAGTCTTCCACTTCCTCAGAAAATGGGGTGATGTCCCTGCAAGTTCGCATGCCACCACCTTCCACGTTAGTATTTACCTGGTGTATACCTCAGTAAGCCAGTGCTGTGCACAAAGCAGGAGTCCTCGCTACGCTGACTTCAGCCTTCTGGCACAGGAGCTGTCCCAGTGAGGCGCCATTCACTGACACCAGTGTGCACAGGAGGGCTGGCACAGCAGGAAACTCCCGTTTAGCCTGTTTTGTAGCCCTCTTAGCATCAGTCTCCATCTGGAGATCCCCACAAAATATTTATCTCCATTCCACTACCTTTTTCACTGATTTAAGTCATTCCATTAACTCCACTGCTGGCCACAGTGCTCATGATTTATTATCAGAATTTAATCCAGCCTAGAAATGATGTGGCAGTGCCATATCCCAAAACCACAGACATGGAAAAATTCAGGACAGACCGCAGTTTAGATGAGCTGGGCAGGAGGTCTTGCCCTAACAGCCATATGTGACA
>NW_009940339.1:0-2163 GCF_000696875.1 Nestor notabilis | reverse complement strand
CCTCGCCGCCCCCCCCCCCCATCTGTTGAGATGGAACGGAGCCCACTGCACTTCCACTGCCCTGGTTTTAGTTCACGGGCACCACATCAGCTCTGGGTTCAGTCAGCAGGGTGCACAGAGCTGTGAATCCTAAACCTAACTTACTGTCAGTATGGAAAACACTGCAAGAATCCCCAGTGGGGTGTGTATGGAAAGAAGAAACATGAAAACAACCACCAGTTTGAGGCTCCTAGAAGGAAAAAAGATCTATCCAATAGGAAAACAGCAGATCATGAGCATTAGAGTGTTCGGTTTAGTTTCTTGAGGCCACAATTCAGCAAACTGAACTTTTTTTATATGCCCACAGGCACCTGCAGTTAAACCTCAGGAATCATAGAATGGTTTGGGTTGGAAAGGACCTTAAGATCATCTAGTTCCAACCCCCTGCCATGAGCAGGGACACCTCTCACTAAACTATGTCACCCAAGGTTCTGTCCAGCCTGGCCTTGAACACCGTCAGGGTTGGAGTGTTCACAACTTCCTTGGGCAACCCATTCCAGTGCCTCACCACCCTCACTGGGAAGAACTTCTTCCTTATACCCAATCTAAACTTCCTCTTTTTAAGTTTAAAGCCATTCCCCCTTGTCCTACCACTACAGTCCCTAATGAAGAGTCCCTCCCCAGCATCCTTATAGGCCCCCTTCACATACTGGAAGGCTGCTATGAGGTCACTATGAGGCTGCTATGAATTATCACTTTGTCTTCCACTAGACACCAATGAACAGCCAGTTTGAGTAAACCTGAGTTTTCACACATTATTTCCACATGAGAAAAAAAACTATAGTGTTCATAAATAGAAAAAGGTAGTGGTCAGATAAAACTCAGCACCTGTACAGCAGCCACAGGTCACAGTGACCCATTTAGAGCTGATTCCCATCACTGTGAGCCAAACCCTGCGATATTTGCCCTATGAGTGTGAAGAGGTATCAGGAAGAAGTGTGAACACTCCAAGTGAGGATTATGAATCTGCGACAGAAGAGACCCAGCAGAGGGGAGCTCAGGGCTTTCCCTGCACAGCCACTGGCATAAAATTGTTTCCCTTCTTGCACAGGTAGCTTGGCAGGGACCTCTGTTCAACATCAGCCAAGTGACAGCAACTGAGTGGGGAGACGAAGCCCAGCTGGAGCAGCAGCACACCTTTCCAGCATGACACACCTTTGCAGTGCAGATTTAAAGACTGTCTTCTTTGACCCAGACTTTGTTGTAAGTGTAAATGAAGGTTTACCACAGCCTTCTCCAGCTAGCTGTAACGTGGTAATGTGACATTAATAACTTCATATGGTATTAACTGATAGACAATCAGCATTAGCACAACTTTTACATTTGCAAGCCGTTACAGAGCACAGTTACCTCCAAATCTTACCCTGACAGTAATGCAAAGGTGGAGCTCATTACACAGGATTTAGCATTTCCCATCCAAACCTGGCCCTCTTGCATGGCCCAGGCCTGCCCCAGCTGACCAGCGGATTTCAGCCCTCTGCACATCAGCCCTGGCGTTTCACTCACCCGAGGCTGCGGCTTTTGTTCAAATCACATGCAAAAAGCTGTATGTGGGAATTCCGAGAGTGGGGCCTCCACCCCGCAGCACCCGCCGAGAGTGCGTGGGGCCCCACTCTGCCCAGCCCCTGCACCGGCTGCTGGCAAGGCAGGGCTGGGCTTTGTGGTAAAGGACAGACCTTTACTTACAGACTGGAGCACAGTTATTTAACTTTGGCATCGCAGTGATAGTCCCACCTGTGACAGAGAGGGGTTGTGGTGCCCAGCCCTAACCTGAGCTGTGGTCCATGCAGATGGGGCGAGAGCTGGAGCAGCTCTGCTCTGGAGCCAGGCTGAGAGAGCTGGGCTGGGGCAGCTGGAGAAGAGAAGGCTCCTGAAGGGGACACCTTAGAGCAGCTCCAGCGCCTAAAGAAGTGGTAAATGCCCCGTCGCTGGCAGTGTTCAAGACCAGGCCGGACAGAGGGGCTCGGAGCAACCTGCTCTAGTGGAAGGTGTCCCTGCCCGTGGGTGAGCTTTACGGCCCCTTCCCACCCGAACCATCCCATGGTGACCCGTGCCCCCCGCCCTACCTGACCCGTGCTGCTGGCGGAGGATCGCAGCCTGTCCAGGCGGCGGCGAGGCCGAGGT
>NW_009940338.1:0-4382 GCF_000696875.1 Nestor notabilis | reverse complement strand
AAGGGAATGTGTTCCCAGCTCCCTGCTGTAGGGGTTACTGTCCATGCTTCAGGTGCAAGCACACACATCTGGATAACCCTTGTCCAACCATTACTTTAGTCCCCCACAAGGGTCATGTTCCTTCCTACGCCACCCTAATGCTGTACAGGGGCTGGTCTCAGTGGCAGCCAACAGCATTTCTGTTCCTGGTTCCTCTTGTGGCTTTTGGAAGTGATTCGTTGGGCTGGTGTTGAAAGGCTCTGAAGTGTCTAAGGCTGCTGGGTGGCCCCTCAGGATACTTACAAACAGCGTTTACCTGAACAGGTCTTATGTGTGATTGTGAACATTCTGTATGGATGCACATGTTCATTCATCTGTCCACAGGTCTTTGGAATGAACCTACGTATTTCATTTTTAACCTGCCAGAGGGGAGACCAAGATGAGATCTCAGGCAGAAGTTCTTCCCTGTGAGGGTGCTGAGGTGCTGGCACAGGGTGCCCAGAGAAGCTGTGGCTGCCCCATCCCTGGCAGTGTTCAAGGACAGGTTGGACACCAGAGCAACCTACTCTAGTGGAAGGTGTCCCTGACTGTGGCAGGGGGGTGGAACTGTATGAGCTTTAAGGTCCTTTCCAACCGAACCGAAAACAATCTGTGCTTTCATGATTCTAAATCCATGTTCTTTACTTGTTAAAATCTTTGGAAGGGCTATACTGGCTATTTTCTCTCTCACTTTTTGTTATGTTTCCTGGTATTATCTAGAGAAAACCCATACAAGTATTTGGTTGATAATACCCTGACAGACAAGACTTTGTAGATGCCCTTTAAGTAACATTTACAGGTCCCAGTTTCCTTTTACTCAGCACCTATAATCTTAGTTCTTCAGAATATGCCCATCAGTGTCAGCTTTTATTTGCTCTCATAATCTGGAACCTTATGAGCAATTACTTAAAATACTAATTACAGGCAATCAGAAACCAGGATTCTTTATTTCAGAGGCATCCTATGAATCCATTTCTACAATACATCCCTTTCCCAACACAATATTTGCAATCAAGAGGATATACTGTGTCTTAGAAGTTGTAACAGCTCCATTTCTCACCAAGTTTTCCCTCTTCTGTTGTTTTATCTTCGGAGATAACCAGGTAAACAAGATGTCACAACACTGATCCGAGCTGCAGAAACCCCTCACCACCTCCAAGTGCTCATCATCAAGTGTTCATCATCACTCCACTTCTAAAGGACTTGTCTGTCTGTCCCCAGCCACTGTCACCGAAGCAGCTGCCCAGTGTCTCTTGTTCTTCCACAGGTCATTGCGCCTTGTCACTCTCAGAAGAGCTTAGGAAAGGAACACGATGATCCAAGTTGTTGTGTTCGCTCTGCTCCAGCATTATCCAAGGTCCTAGTGAGTTGTCACAGATCTGGGGAGATACTGTTGGAGGGAATTTAATCCATGGCTTGAAGAAACTCCCATTGCAAGTGCCACCACACACACTCCGAGGAGATGTTTTCCCTTTGCAGCAGGAGAATCTGCTGAGTCTCCTCAAAATTCAGTGTCATGAGCTCCCATTCACGATTGGGAAACGTCTAAAATGCCAAAGGCAACTTGACATATAAAAAGGGGATTTAGGGTGTGTGTGAGGAATTGTGAAAGCTAATAGTATAGCTGGGATTTCATCAAAACTGCTGCTTTCCGGGGAGCTTTGATTGGGAAGATCTGTATTTGGAATGATTGGGAACTACTAACAAAGGCTGAAACCTCAAGAAGGGGCTGCAGAAAAGTGCATTATTGTACAAGGTGGTTTGCAAGATGTCATAAAGATACAGGAGTCCACTTAGTCACTGCGACCAGTTCCAATGATTTTGTTCTTTTATTCTCTTCTCTATTGCAGGGTGTGTTTCTAGGCAGGCCCAAATATGGCAAAGCTCAACTGAGAATCTGTCAACAGCACTGTGCTGATGAACATAATAAATCGAGTTCCACCTTCACGCCCATGTGGCCCCAGCCCACCTCCAGGAGCGGATAAAAGGGAATGCCTGGAGCTGTGGAGCCAGAGAAGACTGTGCACACTTCTCTCTGCACTCATCCCACAGCAGCACAGCTCCATTGGACCTTCTGCTCCGCTTGGTTTTGACTCTGCTTAGAAGACCCAGCCATGTCTCGGCAGTCTGTCTGCAGAAGCTTTGGAGGCGGGAGTAAAAGGGGCTACAGCTCTTGTTCTGCCATTGGTGGTGGCTTTGGAGGAAGTGGAGGCAGAAGCAGGATCAGCTACAGCTCATACTCCTCATCCAGGGGAGGTGGAGGAGGTGGACAATGTGGAGGGTTTAGCAGCAGGAGCCTCCATAACATGGGTGGCAGCAGAAGAATTACTATGGGTGGAGGATATGGTGGTGGAGGATATGGAGGCAGAATGGGTGGCTTTGGTGGACAATGTGGAGGAGGAATGGGTGGCTTTGGTGGTGGAATGGGTGGCTTTGGTGGTGGAATGGGTGGTGGTGGAATGGGTGGCTTTGGTGGAGGAATGGGGGGTGGAGGAATGGGTGGCTTTGGTGGAGGAATGGGCGGTGGAGGAATGGGTGGTTTTGGTGGCCCTGGCTTCCCTGGGGGCATCCAACCGGTGCAAGTTGACTCAAGCCTCCTGCGGCCGGTCCATGTCGAGATTGACCCACAAATCCAGCAAGTGAAAAACCAGGAGAAGGAACAGATCAAGAGTCTTAATAACCAATTTGCCTCCTTCATTGACAAGGTGAGAGTGTAGGACCAGGCTTGGTCAGAGGTGGGAATTCTGAATGACTTTCCTCAGGTGTGGCAAGGGAACTTTTGTTTCTTTCCAACAAGGGTTTGTTGGAGTTTGCCTTAGCAGCAAGTTGATAGTAACGTTTTACTAAGTACTAGGGAACAATGGGCAAGGTTTGCACCTTCGTAGAGGATGAAAGGGAACATCTGCAGGACATTGTGTAGATTCTCTTGCCTTGTCATCTCTTCAGCCTAATTTCTAGTGATTCAGAGTAAAGTCATCCTTGTGCGTTCAGTTGCCCAAAGAGTTCTTATTATTGGACTTCTCCTGATGAAGCTTTGTTTTCAGAGATCTGATTCTATAAACTTCAGAGTCCCAAACACCTTTCCAATGCTCCAAAGTTCCAAAGAGAAAACAAAGAATTCCCTGTAAATGAATTTGTCTACAGTTAGGTAAAAAATGTACTGGTTTTCTTGACTTCACTACTGCAGAGATGACAGCAATGTCCAGACTGATGCTATGGGAAACAGGGATGCTGGTTTCCCTTGGTGACAACTTTTTGTCCCAAAGTGACAAGTTGATAATGACTCAAAGTTTAATAATGCTTGTCATGGCATTAGGAGCTTGGATGTGTGAATAAGGCATAATTGGGGATTTGGGAAGTGATTCCCTTGGTGTCCAGCATCAGCAGGTTTGATTTGGATGGTGTTCCTCACACATCCCTTGGTGGGCTTTCAGGTCCGCTTCCTGGAGCAACAGAACAAAGTCCTGGCCACCAAGTGGGAGCTGCTCCAGCAGCAAGGACCTTCAGGGCCAAGGAAGAACCTTGACACCATCTTTGAAAGCTACATCCAGAACCTGAGGAGGCAGCTGGATTCAATCCTGGGACAGAGGGGACAGCTTGAGTCAGAGCTGCAGAACATGCGGCAATATGTGGAGGAGTACAAGACCAAGTAAGTGCCCTGGCAGGCTCAGGAAGGAGCAAGCAGCAGCCTGGAGAACAGAACTTGGGCATTCCCATAGGCTTCCCACTGCTGAGGAGCTCTGGAGAAATGGGGCTGAGGGAAGAAGGATTCTGTGGTTGACCCATGAACAGTCCAATAGACTCATCTGATCTTGTCCCCTTCTACAGGTATGAAGAAGAAATCAACAGGCGCACTGCAGCTGAGAATGAGTTTGTGGTGCTCAAGAAGGTAAGTTACAGAGGCAGGAGGAGAGGAGGTGCAAAGATACTGGAAGAGGGAAGCAGGAAGACGGGCAGCTTCCAACAGGAGCATTGGCTGCCAACAGCTCTTCTGGGGTGGAATGAAGCTGATGTGATCTTTCCTTTAGGATGTGGACAATGCCTACATGACTAAAGTAGAGTTGGAAGCCAAGGTGGGAGCTCTGACCGACGAAATCAACTTCCTGAGATATATCTTTGAGGAGGTAAGAGCTCTCCCTTCCCCGGACTGGCTGTAGTTGTAATAACACGTATGGTGGCCGAAGACACTGTGATTTGACAGGGTTTCCATGTGGATTTGGTCTTGAGACTCACATGGGCTGCCTGTCTTGGTTGCAGGAACTGTCTCAGATGCAGACCATCAGCCGGGACCTGTCTGTGGTGGTGTCCATGGACAACAGCAGGAACCTGGATATGGACAGCATCATTGAGGAGGTCAGGCGCCA
>NW_009940337.1:401-6698 GCF_000696875.1 Nestor notabilis | reverse complement strand
GCTGGTTGATATTCAAGGGTCACCTGCTATGGTGCTCAGGAGCGTTGCGTCCCAACTAGAAGGCAGTGCGGCAGGAGGGCCAGGAGAACTCCATGGATGGATAAGAAGCTGCTGAGGAAACTTAGAGGGGAAAAAAGAAGCTTACAGAAGGTGGAAGAGAGGACAGGTGGCCTGGGAAGAATACAGAAATGTTGTCTGGGAAGCTGGGGACCAGGCTAGGAAAGCTAAAGCCCAGTTAGAATTAAATCTGGCAAGGGGTGTGAAAGATAACAGGAAAGGCTTTAGCAGCAGCAAAAGTGCATGTCATGAAATCTGTTAGGAACTATTGCGTATTCACCTGTAAATTGTACCGCCTGCCTTTTGAAGGCTTAAAGTTAACCCAGTTGAGGTAGAAATCAGTGTTAAGCAGCAGGCACAAGCATCAAGGGGTTGTAAAAAGTACAGGCTACAGTAAGAGTCTCAACCCCAGCTACGCCAGCAGCCTGCTTTGCATTCAGTAGTGAGGGCTTTGTAACAGCAGCTGTAGAACATCGTGACTGATAAAGCCAAAGCATCAAGGATGCATTGGCACATGGGAATGCTTAGTTAGTCCTTTAAAGCCTTGCTGGCTTTCCTTTTTACTGGAAAATGTAACATGAATCGCTGTCAAGTCATGTCTCTCGCAAAGATCAAGCCCAGTTTACCTGCTTCATTGTTATTGCATAATGAATTTTGATTATCTTGAGGTGCAACATGTAAAGTACAGGTAATACTAAAAACAGTCTCTGCCTTTTAATTCACTTCTGTGTTTTACTCTTGATTAGTTTTCTTCAGTTATTGGATGGATGGAAAAATTTCTTATATCCATAAAATTCAAATCCGTGTGACATAACCAAACACAACAAAATTCTGCTCAGAGAAACACACAAGTTGAATGAGATAAATATTGAAATTACTGGAACATTATTTTTCATGTAATTGTGTTCAGAAATCCCTGGGAATATGCATTAAAATGTGTAGCCTGTCTACCACTGTTCTGCTATAGAGTTTACAATTTCAAGGGATTGTGATTCACAACATCTTACAATGTCATTTGTTAGCTTTCTTCTTTTCAGTAAAACTTTCATAACTTCACAAACTTACTTAGCTTCCTTCCTTCAATGAGCTTAATGCAGAGCTGCAAGGCCATTACCCTTAACCTGCAAGTCTCTACGCATGCTACCCCTTACGACATGCAATTTGGGACAGTAACATACTCCTGAGCAAAAAGAACAGTTTGGGAGCCTGTTTTAGTTGGTATAGAGAAATGCTATTAACAGTCCAGTGGACTTTATATTTAAAGTGTGTATTTGCTGAAGTTAGCTGCTGTAGTTTGAACCTTGGACTGGGAGAAAAAATGAGGTCTGGCTCAGGTACAATAGAAATGATTTATGGCCTCTTTTCACACTCAGAGGTGCAAAACTGAAGAGATGCTTGCTTGAAATGTTTTAAAGTCATATTAATGACCTTGAGAGAAACTGTTTGTGAGCACATGAAGGGAAAAATCTGCTAAATCTATGGAGAAATCTGTTCCTGGCGTTGAGAAGGATGTGCAGTGAACTGCGCATCTCTAACAAGAAAAATATCCGTGGGAAGAAAAATCAATGACTGAAAGGCAGTGTTGAGACTTTCAAGTACTGTAAAGTACTAAGCATCATAAAAAACCCTTATGTTTTATTTTGGATTAATTTGGTAATAAATTAAAACTTTCTTTGCCATGGTTAGAAAAGGATAAATCAATGGTGGCAAAGCAACACTCAAAGTACAAGGTAAGATCTATCATGGTACAGATGTCTGTATCTCCCTTACCTTGACTTGGATAATTGGTCCTAATTAGTGTTTCTTACAGTGCCATGTGGACATGCCTATCACACACTATAAAATGCATCTATATCTGACTGATTTCCTTATTTCTCTCCTGGGGGGTACATGCTATACCATCACAGCCAGCAGGCAAAGGCTCTATTTGCTGTATGTCACGTTGTCATGTGCCATATCTCGAAGCTGGCATCGACCATCCTCTGAAACAGTTCACTCAAATTGTACTGACAATTGAAACACTGAAACTCAGGGCAGTGTTGGATGTAAAGTGCCACCTGCCCTGCCCTGTCCTGTGCCTGCTGGAGCTGATGTGGCTCAGAGCAACACCAGCATTAAAGCCAATAAGCTTTACAGCTGTCCTGAAGGGATATGTGGTGAGGTCAACTGTGTTGTAGATGGTGCTGGGATACTAAATGTGTGATGCAGTGCAGCCTCCCCTTGGGGTCCACATTCTGCATCAGCAAGAGACAAATTGGATCCCAATAGAATTATTTCTTTTATACTTTAGCTAAGGAAAATTAAATTTTTATATTTACCATGTCTGTCTGCAGTGTTAGCAGCTTTAGTAAATAGTGTGACATGGGGCAAAGAGTGGTATGAGCCACAGGGCAAGCCACGGGGTAAATATATGCTCCAGGCTCAGTCTGCAAAGCAAACTGGCATGTGTCTTTATAGATAGCAACTCATTTAACAAGCAGGACTGTGGGCAGGTAGAGTGACTAGAAGAAGCAGAATTAAGTGCAAAATGACCTTGTGAATGGGAAAAGATTTTCTAAGTAAGTGGAGTCAGGGCAGTTGTCTATGGTTTGGGGTTGTTGTCCAGTATGAAATCTAGGCTGGCAGAACAAATGGCTGAAAACCCAAAGACAAAGGGCAAATAACAGCAATGCACATCTGAAATACTGAAATCCAGTTAGTAAAGAGCAAAACCATAATGAGATTTCAAACATCTGCAGTCTGAAAAATCAGACTGGAACATTCAGGAAAACAGGTTTTCAGAGAAACTTCATAACTTGATTCTCCACCCCCCCCCCCCCGACTGTGGGCAATGCTTTCTTCCCCCCCCCCCCCCCCCGCTTTGGGAATACCGTAATCACCTTTTCTTCAAAATATCTTTCTGCCTGTGGGAGAAAGAAGTAACTGCAGAAGAGCAACATGCTGAGTGTGAGAGGAGTGAAGCCTCTCCTTACCACTTAAAAGGTACTGCATCTACATCTGATGATAGAAAAGTCTATTGTGTGATTACACTGAGGATCATGATTATTTGGAGGGAGAAAAAAGGAAAAGAAAGGAGGCAAAATAGTGCAAAGTAAGATGGTTCACAGAAAAACATTTCAGATGATGGCTACCTTGGCTATTGATCTGAGAACATCAGCTGTCTTCTGCTGTATAAGCAATTATTAGCAGTAGATGAACCAACCCCAAACCCGACAAAAACTATCAGCAATCCAAGTTCAGGTGTGTACATAAATACAGCCCTGCAAAATGGCATGCCATTTAAAATGGTAGTTACAGTGGTTAGTCCTTTCTTGATGAGCCAGAAACACGGACAGAAATACTGGTAACTACAGCAGCAGATTGCTGGCACCTCAGCAGGATGCTGAACTGGCTTTAAACCAGCAGGCAGCATGGCTCTGCCAGCACAGAACTCAACCAGGTTAATCTGTTTGTCCTTCTTGTTGCTGCAGTCATTCTGCTTCTGTCTTCCAGGTTAAAGTCAGCTTGGAGATCCCTATATCATGGCACAGGCTACAGTATGGCTCTTGGTTTCTAAGAATTGTCTATGAATCTCTCAGCCTGCTATAGCCAATGGAGCAATGACATTGGCCTGGGGTCTGTTTCCCCAGGTACATCATGAACAGAATAATAGACTTTGTTGTTTCGTAAGTCTGTGCGAAAGCTCAGAAGGATGGAAAGTAGTGTGGGTTTTGTTCTTCACCTTCACTTGAGCTGTCTCCATGTGGAAAAAGTGCCTTTGACATTAACAACGCTGCACCAGCTACTAAGAAGGCGAAAAAATGACTGCTGTAGCTGAACCCAGGACAGCTGAACCTGGGACAACCTGCAGCAGCTAAAGTGACATGGATGTGCTTGGATTAAGTTGCTTGGGAATCCAACTGCATTTTCCATATGGGATGTGGTATGTCACTTCAGAAATTGGTTCCAGTGATAAACGTGTTGACTGATCTGAAAAAGGCGATGTAGAGTGCCTGGCAGTGAGCAACAAAGATTTGCCCTGTCTGAGCTTTGCTTTAGCTTCTTTTAAAATGTTGGAGACTCAGAATAATACAAAGGAAATCCAGGTGTGGAGAAGGCAATGAGATGATGGGAGCAATGTGTTTAATTTAATGACGATGCATGGCTGGGAACAGGGTCTGTCTGGCTGTTGATTCCAACTGGCCAGCACACATATGGGTATTATCAGCACTTATCAGAATGGAGCTACTGCAGCTCTGGTCACAGCCTTAGGAAAGCAACTGCAAGTTTGCTGGTGGCTTGCCAAACCTGCTGTGCCTCCAGATGGAGTAAAAACAAGGTCTGTATTTGTTAATAAATGCAGACTATGCAAATGAGAGACAGTTGAATGAAACTGTAGATGATCAGAATTCTGTGCTCTGTGTGCCCAAAGGAGCAAGAGAAACCTATGTATAGTACAGCCCGGAGAACAAATAAAAGTGATTGTAAAGCTGAGCTTGGACTTCTGGGGTTTCCTGTCTTGTCAGCCATCAAAACCTTGGACTTCCATATTGACTCAAACATGTTTTACTTACCTTGGAGATGTATTATTTTTCTTATTATGATATTGCTTTAGGGGGAATAAACATGGAGCAGAGCAAGTTGTTAGCAGAGAACTAACAGCAGGCGAATGTACTGACATTTATGGGGGGAAAAAAAGGGCATATTGGGTCCTATTTTGTGATTTGTAGTTGCTCTCAGCAACCTGTCAGTGTGTGGACAGCTCAAACAGAAGTACTGAGGCTCAGTGGTGCTCAGTGCTGATGCTCTCTAAGCCAGGATTACAGGTCTGGTTTTACAAACAACTTGTTTTGTTTATTTGCTTGGTTTGGCTACATCCCAAGGGAGTTATCCTTTTGCAGTGGCTGGGAAAGTTGATGGATGGAGGACAGAGAAACAAACATACTTTGTGGTGTGACCTTCTTATATGACTGACAGGTATTTAGTAGTCAAAACAGCATATCAGAAGCAACCTATTTCAATATTTTAATGATTTGAAACTGTCTGAGACAGCCTTTCAATAACTAGAAACCCTTATTTTAATAGAAAAGACAAACATTTGAATAACAGTTAGTTTAGCATTATTTGAAAGGTTATATTTAGCTTGGAAAAAGGTGACAAATAAAAGGTAAGATCTTACCAAACACTCCCTTAAAACACAAGCTGCCTGGGACTGACTGATCCCCTGTGAGTCAGCCTTTACATGATTTACCTACACTGACTCAATTTTTAGCAGCTAAAGCACATATAGAGGAAAAAAATATTCAAGGCAAACTGGTTGAATTTAGTTGCTTTTCTTCACCTTTGTGCTCTGCAAATCTGGGGGGAAAAAGTGTGTTTTAAACTGATGTTCTTGTTAGTCATTGCAGCTGATGAAAGAAAAGGAAGGAAAGAAACCAACACATAGTCAGCTGGACATTTTAATTCCTTCCCCTCCTCATCTGTGCTTCACAGTCACTTTCTCCAGCTGTTTTGTGCACTTCTAAGGGCATTTGTCCTTGTGGCCTGTGTGGCTGGCATGACAATACTCTGCAAGTTTCTGAGTTGGTATTGGGACCTACAGAGATAATAGGCCTCTAGCCTCCAACTTTTTTTCCAGAGTCTCGATATATAACAGGAAAGGCTTCTATAGGTATGTCGCAAACAAAAGACAGAGCAGGGACAACTTGAGCTCTCTCTGGAAGCTAATGGGAGAACGGGCTACCCTGGATTTGGAGAAGGCTGAGGTTCTTAATGACTTCTTTGCCCCAGTCTTCACCAGCAAGTGCTCTGACCAAAGTCTTGGAAGGCAGATGCAGGGACTGTGAGAATGAAGACGTAGGCCCACAGTAGGAGAAGATCAGCTTTGAGATCGTCTTAGGAACCTGAACGTGCAGAAGTCCATGGGATCTCATGAAATACATCTGCGGGTCCTGAAGGAGCTGGCAAATGAAGTTGCTAAGCCACTGTCCATCATATTTGAAAAATCATGGCAGTCAGGTGAAGTTCATGATGACTGGAAAAAGTGAAATATAACTCCCATTTTCAAGAAAGGGAAAATGGAAGACCCGGGGAACTACAGACCAGTCAGCCTCCCCTCTGTGGCCAGCAAAATCTTGGAGCAGATTCTCCTGGAAAGCATGCTGAGGCACGTGAAAAACAGCGAGGTGGTTGGTGACAGCCAGCATGGCTTCACTAAAGGGAAATCCTGCCTGACCAATTTGGTGGCCTTCTATGATAGAG
>NW_009940337.1:0-323 GCF_000696875.1 Nestor notabilis | reverse complement strand
GAGAAATCAAGTTGATGGATGGACCACTCGGTGGATAAGGAACTGGCTGGATGGCTGCATGCAAAAAGTTGTGGTCAACGGCTCAATGTCCAAGTGGAGACCAGTAACAAGTGGTGCCCCTCAGGGGTCGGTGTTGGGACTGATCTTGTTCAACATCTTTGTCAGTGACATCAACAGTGGGATTGAGTGCACCTTCAGCAAGTTTGCTGATGACACCAAGCTGTGTGGCTCAGTTGATATGCTGGAGGGAAGGGATAGAATCCAGAGGAACCTGGACACGCTTGAGACATGCTGGTGGGCCAATGCCAACCTCATGAAGTTCA
>NW_009940336.1:55299-57566 GCF_000696875.1 Nestor notabilis | reverse complement strand
ACTCTCCGGTACCTGCGGTGAAGGGATAGGTTTGAGTGCTGAGGTAGGGGAGTGAGTCCAGCTTATTAAGATAGGCAATATTTGTTTCCAAATCTATTCAGCCAAAAGTTTTGAGGATGCTAATAAACGGGCTGGCTCAAGTGGGCATTGGTCTCTGCGCAGCACCTGGGCAAAGACCGGAATTCCTCGGTTTATGCAAACGGTGTGATAGTGGCGTGACTGGACGGTGCCGGGGGAGCAGGGGCCCGGGGCGGGCTGGGGGTCTCCGGCCGGGACCGAGCCGTCGGCACGGGCAACTGGAGGGCTCAGGGCAAGTGCCGAGTTACAGCAACGCACAGACTCGCAGGGCTAAACCTGCGATTGCTCTCTGACCCTTCTTCGGAATTAATCAGCATGTCATTATTTTAATGAATGCTGAAAGATAAAGCAGCTACTGTGAGTTATAAGGTCGTGTTTTGCTAGGGAGGGAGGGATAAATCCGTGGAAGGTAGGGCAGTGGGTCCAGGTGTCCGTCCTCAGATAAAACTCCTCTGCTTGAAGAGCTGTTCGTCTAGGTCAGTTGCTTCCAACTCTGTTTGTTTGGGTCTGGGTACCTTTTTCCTCCTTCTGGCTTCACCTTCCTTGCTGTCTCTGCCCCTGGTTCTCTCTCCCTGGTCCCTGTCGCTGCCTCCTGAAGGTAACAGTGGAGAGGGGACTCCTCTGTCTTCACATCAGCCTGTGCTCTCTGGGAGCCAATGACCTCTGATCACTCTAAATATGAAAGAGCAAGCTGGTGGGAGCCTTGACATTTATTATTGCATCGATAATCTTAAAGGTCTTTTCTAACCTGGTTGGTTCTGTGGTTCTATGATTAAAACCAGCAAAGATTAAAAAATGAGTAAATATTTCTCAGCAGGTCAAGCATCAGAAATATTTACTTACATGAAGGCATGGGTAGCAAAATAATTAAATGTCAAGTGTTTGTGTGCAGGTTAACTTTGCAATGGATGACTGCATTAAGGAGGCACTTGGCAGGAACTGAGCTCGTTATAGTGTGATGCATAAATGCCTTGGTTTGTGTAATTTCATGCAGGAATTGTTTTATGCTCTACATTCAGTGTAATGTTTGTGGGGTTTATTGTTTGTCATGCACATTTTCAAGCAGGGATGTGGGCTTTTCTATATACCGTGCTACATAAACTCTTTACCAGTCTGCTCTTTTCCAATGCAATTAAATGTACCCGGCTACTTGTCTCCTATTGCTGCAATCTGTTGTAGAGCGCAGTACAGCCTGTGCTGCGGGAGAGAGGTAGCAGTAAGTAGGGAGGCTTAACTTCCCATTCTGATTTATTTATCACCATCTTGATTTCTGCACAATGAAGTCTTATTTTAAGGTACAAAAGGGGGATTCTTTAAGTGATCCTTCGAGCACTGTGAGTTTGGAAATCACTGCCTGAGATGGGGGCAGGAATTGAGAAAATCCTTGCAAGGCTGTGTCAATGTGGTTTGTTTGAAGTAGCTTTTGATGCGGTACCATGTCTTTCCCATGTTTACCTCTTTAAGGACAGGTAGCTATCTGGCTACTGATATTACAAATATGTAGGTTTGGGTCAGATAAGCAGTTACTAATTTCTTTACAGTAAACCTTCTTGTATGGTAAAGTTTCCTAGGCTGTTGTCCACTGTGCTAGTGATAGTGACTGTAACAAACAAGAAAGCAGATTAAAACTCTTTGCCTTAATTTTTGGAGTGTGCATTTCTATGCAAAATATGCTTATTGTATAGTAAGCAATGCTGGATATTTAGGAAGATATTTGGGAAAGGAGAGCTAGCAGCACATCTACTGCAGAAATGCAGTTCTCTACATTTGTAAAGCACAACAGCACATCGGAGGTTGTGCAAGGAACTCAACCAGTGAGAAAGAGTCCTCCCTTATAATAAGTGAAATAAAACAAGAGTTTCAGCTTTCAAGGTGCATACTCTATTTCCTAAGTTCATGCAGGAAGCACCAGAAATGAGAGTATGACAGAGAATTGAAAGCTCCAGTAAAATGTCATACAATGGTAGATGAAATGAAGCATGACACAGTAGAGACTCATACACAGTGATCAGTTTAATATTTGATTGAACACTCTGGAGGACAAAAGATCTAGGCATAATAACAGGCAACATTGCTAAAGATACTTGATGAAACACCAGCAACAAGCAGTGTAAGAGGATCTCCTCCCCTCCATCCCTGGCTGGGTGCTGAGGTTTGCTAAAAAGACTTCTGAGGTACAGCTGATTTAG
>NW_009940336.1:30647-55268 GCF_000696875.1 Nestor notabilis | reverse complement strand
TACACGAGTACTGCATTTTATCATGCTATTTATAATTATACTGGGCTTGTTTAAATGCAACTTTTACTGAACACTGCAGTCAGTTTTGTTACAGAAGTGATAAGTAGTTGAAAGCGGAAAGAAAGTAGCAAAGAGCAGCAAAACTTCTGTGCAGGATGGTTTGTTTTGTACCTGGGCTTGCTGTTGCAAACTCAAACCCATTGAAACAGTCTTTGTTTAGGAGAATAATTCTGTTGGATTTTTTGTTTAACTTATTCTGGCACTATCCTAATATAAATAGCATCCTCATGACCCTGGGAACTCTGTCACTTTCTGTTGCTGTGTATGCATTTGATGCTTTGCTCTCTGAAAACCTTATTTGTTTATTCTGTCCATTGCCATTATATGTTATCATCTTGCTATTCTGGATTTTCCAGTGGGGAAACTAGGAAAAGGATACAGTCCAGCACTTCACCCATGGTCACAACAAAGATCTTCAGAGTACAGCCAAATGCTGTAACCACCTGAATCTTCCCATCATTGGTTTCATGACACAGACCCACTTAGTGGGGTTTTGTAGGGTAAGAAGCAAGAGAGAAGATGATTAGCTGTTATAAATTGCTGTAACTGCACAACCAAATGATTTATACTGTCCCATGTTACTCTGTTGTGATACAGTTTAGTATTTTGAAGACAAGGCGACACCGTCTAGGATGAGGCATCCCTGCCCATGGCAGGGGAGTTGGAACTAGATGATCTTAAGGTCCTTCCAACCCTAACTATTCTATGGTTCAAAACATCTGAAAAATAGGTCTCCAGTACAAGAAAAAGCTGTTTCTTGTACTGTTTTCCAGTACAAGAAAAAGCTGCTTTATTTAAGCAGCACCGTGGTAATTTCTTTAAGGAATTCTACTTTCTTATTCAATTAAGTGGCTGCAAAGCTGGCAGACAGGCAGATGGGTTCAAACCCCCTGAGATAGTGAACCTTCACATTCCAGGGCAGGAACTGTTTTCTGCTCAAGGAAAAGTTATTGCTGCTTCTGCGGTGTAGTGTGGCACAGCATGTAGTGCTGCACAGAAAGTGGTATCAAGGGGTGCGCTGGCTGAAGGGTAAGGAGATCCAAGTTGTGTTCCCATATAATTGCAGTAGAGTTGTTTTAAGACTGTGCCTCAGCTTCCTCTCCAAAATATCGGAGGAGTAGATTGGCCTACTCTTGCAGGGCATGTGGGGACTGTGGAAGGAGAAGCCTATTTTGTTCCAGCAGAGGCATCCACATCAGAAGTCTCTGCAAGTGACTTAATCCTCAGAAGCATCTGGTGTAGCAGCAGTTCCCAGGCTTTTGCTCTAGTGACATCACTTGCAGATCAGTGATTTTATGCAATCCTCAAAACTAGAAAAAGCACCAGCTGAAAAAATTGTTTGGATTCCCCTCCCAGCCTGCAATCATGACTCTTAATTTAGATGATGGTGTAACACAGGTTGCTGCTGCTTATATGAGCCTGAGAGTTATTCTGCCCAGAGATAAACTTCTTTGAAACAGCTATTGCATAGGATGCAGGGCTGGAAGAAAGGCATAACTTGTTCTTCTTTGCACAGCTGTGACTTTCACTTCATGGGCGTAATCACCAACACTTACAGGAGAATGACTTCCCTTGGAAATCATAGTTAAAAAGTAAACAAGCATCTAAAACACATGCTGGGCTAATTAGTTTCTCTATTAAGTTTTACTTCTGAATTTTAACTATTTGATAGCTTACCCTAATTGAGTTGGCTCCTGTCTTTATTATCCCCACAGGGTGCTCTAAGTTATGTCAAAATGCTAAGGCTGCCAAAGAGCCAGTCTGGCAGGCAAGGGTAGCTTGAAGAACAGAGTTGCTCCAGTAGTGCTTTTGCCCTCTGGCACGTGTTGTCTCTGCCAGGTTTTACATGGGGCATGTGAAATAACAGCCCTTTAAGCCACCTGAGAGTTTTTCAGTCCAAGGCAGTCCTCAGTAATTCTCAAGTTTATACTGCCAGAAAAATTCAGAGGGACCAGATGAATCCCAAGTAATGTATTTCTGTGTTACAGGGTATGTTAGTGTTACTGAACCAGAATTGGATTGTGATGGGGCAAAATAAAGCTTTGTATTTAGTGTTCAAGCTCAAAGCAATTTGTTCATGCCAGAATGCTGGAAGGAATCATGATGTGCTATGCACAGGGAAAGCTGGCAGGATGCTGGGCACAGATAAGACTCAGAAGTAAATAGCACTTCAGCGTGCTGGGCAGAGCCATGCTCTCAGGATGAATGCATTTATTCTGGTCTACCAGACCACTGGGATTTTAAGTTCTCCCCTTGCTGTTATGATGAAAGGTTGTTCAGCTATTGGTGCAATATAATAGTGAGGTTTTAAAATGGGAAAAACAGTAAAACAGTCTTTGGAGACCATCTATATGAGCCTTGGTTAAATCAAACAGCTGCATGCATGAGACTAGAGATCAGGAGCAAGAGCATAGGACAGGGTTGCTGTACCATGGTTGCAATCTATGTTGTTTGGGGTTTAATGCTATGAGGATCAAAACAAATATTTCTAAGATGTCCCTGTTCATTTACCATGGGCACTAAAACTGGGCTGTTTTTTCAATGTGTTGAAAGGCTGAAAGAAATAGACAAGAAATTTGAGATCTACATGAAAAGGGTAATCTGATCTTCAGAAAACTTTATATTCTGCTTGACTCAAATGGAAAACCTTCTTAAACATAGTTTGTAAGCTGGAAAGAAATGAGTAAGTTTCTAAAACAAAACCAGACTGGGAAAAGTGCTAATCTTAATATAACAGCAGCTTGATCAAACTACCAGCCAGGACTTCCTGAAACATCTGCATCTACCTGTCCTTGATACTTCTGGAGCAATGCCTCAGGTATAGTGGCTTACAGAAGCAATATATTCTGTTGTTACTATGCATATCAACAATGTGTATGTATAGAAGCATCATGTAGAACTGTGTGCATTACCATCAGAAATATTTACAGTCATAACTTAAGAAGGCAAGGATCTCTGGAGACTCTGCCAAATGAGTTCATATTTTTTCATTGATGAAATTGTCAGAGTGGCTCACAGCTACCACCCCATCCAGGCAGCAAAGTTCAGGGCCAGATCCACAGCCTTTATTCGTGTGAGTAATCCTTTAATGTCAATAGAGCCAGTGAGATACTGATGCTGAAGAAATAAAAGCCTTCAGGCTTGGTTCAGAAGACACAAGCTCTGCTCTGCACTGACCAGGTGGGGAGGTGGACAAAGGTTGCTTTATTTCTCTTTTATGTATCCCAAGGCCTCCAGCAAAGTGGAAGCTGAGTCACTGTCCCTATGAGCTACAGCAGCTTTAAGGTTAAACTGATTAGAGTGGAAAACATAACGGTGCGTCTGACAGATCCATGGTGTTCATTTTTAGCTGCTCAGCACTTTTAAAAAATCAAATCAAGGGAAAGCTGCCCTGTTTGATTGTTCCTATTACATAACTGCAGTGTCTTTGGGATTTGAGAGAAGCCACGAGCAACATGTCCCTTATGTAACAAATCCACGTTGCTCTAATCCCTGCTGTGCTGCTGCTGACCCTGGCAGACAGGAATAACCCAGAAGTGGTGCTGAGCTCCTCAGGCTCTCATCTGGAGCTGCTGGGTGGTTTGGGGGAAGAGCTGCAGCCAGGTATTGCCCTTAATTCAGGGGTCTCCTGTGTTCCCCAGCTTTGATGGCATATCAGGGCCTTGTTCCTGCCCCACATGATTTCATGTGCTGGGTGTGGAGGTGGTGGTGGACCTGCATGGGTGCTTGTGGAGCAGGAAGGAGGCTGCTGAGAGAAGTCAGCTCCATGTGCACTGTCTATGCAGAGGGTCTAACCCTTCACTCGAGCTTGTCCTGCTGATGGGTTGTCTTGAGCAAAATGAGAAGAGCAGTGTGGAAGTGCATCTTACCCTACCTGAGGGGTGTGTGTGCCTTGCTGGCTGCAGCTCCTGTCTTGCCTTCTCCATGGGAGAGCACCACTCTGCCCCTATTGCCTTGGCTGCCTCCGGTGTAATTAGGAGCATTTGAAGAATGACAACATAAAAAAAGCACATTGTGCACAGCTACCTCAAACCTTCCCCCCCAAACAATTGCACAAAGAGATCTATCTAACTAAAACCACAGGGGAATGGAGATGGAGGCTAATGAGGCTGAACACACAACTTAATTTGAGTTATTTGAAAAAGAGCAACCTGTTTTGCTGGGGAAAGGAAGAGGGCAATAAAAACAGAACATACCTCGAACTTCTTATTAAAACATAAATTTAATTGTAGTTACTGCATGTTTTGCTACCAGTTACTTCGAATTTGGGATTATGTGAAACAGATCATAAACAATGACCACAGCTGCATATGAATAAAACATTTAAAACCACTATTTAATTAAATCTCTTACTTGAAATCCATGGAGATCTTTTGTCTTCTCATATTTTCTAATCTTTTTGTCTAAATTTTCTCCACTTTACCTTTACCACAAGGGAAAAAGTGCCATATGACTTCCCCTTTTCCCTCAGCTGTCCTTCCCCATTCTTCCTTTAACTCTGCTTTTTCCTTGTCAGACTCTCAGGTCTCTTCTGATCTCTACCTGCTCTGCTTTGTCCACAGTAACATCCATCTTCTTCCTCTTCCTTGCACTTGTACCTCTTAACTGTTCACTCTGTCTTCTGTCTCTTTCCCATCATAACACAATAAATACATGTCACTGATGTAATATGAAAAACCCCAAACCAACCAAATAAAGCCCATTAATTTCACCCCTCCTGCGGGTGAAGTCTTCTGTTTCACAGGCTTTTGTACCCTCTTCCCCTTTTGCAGATAGGTGCATTGCTTCATTTAACTCCTAACACAGACCAGCTTATCTGTGAGCTAAGCCAGGGAACTTGGACAGGATCACAGTCGGAAGAACAGGATGTTTAATCTTGAGCACTGTTACAAAAGATTTGATGGTGTCTGCCCTTGTTAACTACTCAAATTATAATTAGAGTCTTTTATTTGTTTTTGGTTTTTTTTTTTTTTTTTTAAAGGTTTCCACCCTGGGGCTGTCTTCTAGGGCTATAATGAATGGAAGTAACATTTGTTTTTCCAGCATTCTGGGTAAGCTTGCCTTTCGTATTATTAATGTCTGATTTGATCTTTTAAATGTATTTACCATCAAAGAACACTTTTGCAAGTCATCTTCAATTTTTATATAAGTGCTAGTCTATCCTGTGAAAAGAAAACTCCCTCTAAAAATTGCATAAACAACAGAGATAAAGGTGACTTCAAAGCAGACCATGAGTTTTTTACCAGGGGAAATTATCAAACTAAAATAGAGCTTTGCTTTCCTAATGTGTGGGGTTTTGTTTGTTTGTCTGTCTGTTTTTATTTCTGTCTGATATATTGGTAGTATATATAGAAAATCTGAATATCTAAACCAATGTACTACACAAGTAAATATAGTTAGGTTTTGAGATAAGATGACAATATTTGAAGAAGTCTTTCCTTCTCGGGAAGGCATAACTTTTTTGACTGGGAGATGGCTGTGACGTGGATCCTGGTAAAGTTGTGTTGAAGTGGCATGAGGTTGCATTCAGCCATGAGCAATAACAGTGTTTGCTGAGGCGTCTGGGAGGTCAGCAATGATGTTGTACCTGGAACAAAATGACAGCTACGCTGGTAAGTTGTGGGGCATTATTTGTCACCTGCTGGAGATATCTCTGGCTCTTTGACTGCCTACCAGTAACAGGCTGGCAATGCTCCCAAAGCCTCAAATGGCTCAAGAAAATGGAAATAGGACAGTGACGGCTCTGGATGGAGGCTAACTATGGGGTTACTGTCAAATCCTGGAGGGGGTGAGGGAGGCCACAGGCTGCCTCTTCCCAGCCTACCCCCAAGCAGGCTGGGTAGGTGCATCCCTAACTTCTGCCCACCCAGGGTTAACCTTGGATGGACCAAATAAAACCAGAGTTCTGAGGCTAGCATACAGCACTGTACAGGGTGAGGAGGCACCCAAGGGGTGATGTCTCTGTGGTAATCCGACTGAGGGCAGAAAGCAGATGGGAGCAAAGAGTAAGTAAACCCAGGCCATAGGCAGGGACATCCTCACCATGTCAATCCTTAATGTAGGAAATCCTTTACCATGTCTATTTCCCTCTCTAGCCCAGGCTGTGAAGCCGGTAGGGACAGGCATGGATCACAAAGGTAAAGCAGACATGGCATGATCCCTGGCTTGCAAGTGACTTTTCATACATGCAGATGCCTCTGGAGACAGTGCTGTGTGATAGAAACTGTATGGTCACAGGGGCCTGGGGAGGAATACCACATTCCTTGCTCAAGCAAAAAGCTGTTTCTCTGGCAACAGTCATGCTCAGCCACAGATGATGTGGTTTAGGTTGTGAAATGGGTAACTGGACTGGTGTGTTACTGTCTCCTGGGTGGCACATGCATCCTGGTTATAATCCCACAGCAGTCAGGTGGTTAAACCCCAGATGAGGGAAATCCCATGTTTATGGGCTTACAGGTAGCATGCGATGGTCGAGCACTCTGTTGCCCCACACAAAAGATGGGAAGGCATAGTGCAATGTACATATTCTATCTGAGAACATTTGCAGGACACTGTGTGGAGTGATGTAAAGGATGTACAAAAAAGCCTTTTATATTATAAAATATATATGTATACACATAAATGAATTTTAGTTTAAAACCAGTTGTAACTGTTCCTGCCTTCTCGATACTGGGGTTCGAAGTCTTGTAACTCAGCCAGTAAGGCTAAAGCTTTGAGTCCTGTCGGTGGGAAGAGTTGCTGTTTGGACCTTCACAGAGTGCTCTTGTGTACAGCTGTCCCACTACCATTAACTGGACAAAGTCAAAGGCTGGACCCTGGATTTGGACCTTGGCTACAGAGCTGGAAGAGCTCAAGCTGAAGTGAGAAATACAGATGAATCCTGCTGAGGATTCTTAATTTTCTATATATGCCTGTGGATTTCCCAGCTTGCTTGAGGACTCCCTAGTGTTTGGATGGTGGCTATAAAGCGAACTATATCAATAACCCCAAAAATGGAGTTGTACAATGTTTCAATATTCTGTAATTGCATCTAAATGAGAAGATTAAAAAACCAAAAAAGCAGAGAAGGTAATTTCTTAGTGGTTTTCTCAAGAAGGTCACATTAAAGCATTCCCTTCCGTAAGATATGTTGTTTCATTATTAACAGGTATTAAGTACTTTTTTCCCCTAACATATCCTTTTCCTATTTGAACTGATGTTAGTGGCATTCAAAGAAAGACCTGTGAGAACTAGCTTGAAGTTGTTGATTCCTTGTGCTATAGGGATTGGAAATCAAAGGCCATCAGGCAAAAAGAGCTCTGGGAATCTTTTAAATGAATCTGCTCTGTGATGAGTGTTAGAGATGTTCGGCTTCTGAAGGGGGAAATTGTGCCAGAAGTAGAAGTTGAATAGAGCAAGAAATGTAGGAGCCTGTTTTGCAGTTTGAGCACTGGTTGCAGACCTGGGAGAATAAAGTTGCCTGTCCCATTCCAGAGCTGTCTACAAGAATGGCATTTTCAAGCCCCTGTGTTTTGTTTCAAATAGACAGGACTAAATAACTGTGCTTGGCAGAGATAATGTGACTTTCTCCTCTTGTACTGATCTTGGAGCACTGTGTGGGAAGATGATGGGTGTATGAGGGCATAACCCCATTTAAGAGGGATTTGTGTGAAGTTAGTGTGTTAGTTGCAGCTGTAATTGATGGGAGGCTTTCTGACACACCATGCAAATACTCTTCTGATAGCACTGCTTTAAAAAAACATTTCCCAAGGAATGGGTCAAAGTGGTCTATATAGGAAGCTATGGATCAAGAATTTGATACCATGCCATGGTATTTATGCAAACAGCTAGTGAGATGCTTCAAAAAAGGATAGATTCTTGCTGCTTTCAGCAAAAAATAAAATTCAAGGAAGCGCCTTGATATTTTTAACAGTCATCCAGTAATTTAACACTGGATTACAGCTGAAATCCCACAAAAATACTCAAGACACTTTATGCTGTATCAGATGGATTAAGCATGATTCACTTATTGCATTAAATTCCAGAAGGATTAAAAATGTCTGGGTCATTGTTTCCTAGGCTTATAAACTTAAAGACCAGAGGGGACCACATGAATATCTATTCTTACTGCCTGCTCAGTGCAGGTCAGAGGAATGCAGGATATATCAGCAGTAGTCCTTTAATTTTTCTTTATTTAGCATATCTTCCTGAAAGAGACCAACATCTTGATTTAAAAGGTACCAGTAGTAATGAATCTACTGTCTCATGGGTAGATTGTTTCAGTAAATAATGAGCCTTGCCTTTTGAGCAAGTGTAGCTCATTTCAGCTTCCAAGTGTTGTACCTTTTTTTTTTTTTCCCCTGCTAGACTGACAAGGAATCTGTTATCTGGATGCTGATTCTCCATTTAGTTAACCACTTTGGATATTCATTTACTATGAGCAATGTTGATGCAGTATGGTGAATCTTTTAATCCAGGATTTTATGTATAGCATGACTTTAAATTGCTGCGTAGTGTGAAATTAGGACTAGAAATGTCCTGTCAGCACACTACCATTATCAGATGATGATGCAACTGCATACAAATGATCAGATTTACATGACCAGGCCTATTTTCTGTACAGCTGTGCTGATTGGTGTTAATTATGCTACTGTCTTTCAATGACTTATTGATTGTGTCCCATGATAATCTTTCCCTGCTGTTGCTTGCTATTCAATAGGTGCTTAGGTTATCCTACTTAACCTTTTTTAAATACTGCTTTGAGATTAACTCTTTCCAGTTACCAGGAACTTCTAATGTTCTGATGCTTCTTAAAAGCAGTCACTGAATCAAAGCTTACAGGTTCATCTGTCCTCTACCCTCGAATGCGGGGTTTTAACTGAGGGGATATTTGAAGCTCTCTCCAGATACTGATGGTATGGTAATCTAGCATCTTTCTGAATGCAGAGTAGAAGTAGTTTTTAAATACATTGTTTTTTCTGAATTGTTTGATAATTTTTGTGTGGAATAAGCAGTTACTGAAGTTGTTGCTTGGCATTGGCTTATTCTTGTTCCATTTAGGGAGGAGCTCCTATTGTCAGAAACCTCACCATAGCTTTTTAATGTGTTGGGGGTTTATCTTCCATCATTTGCTAGTGTTTCTGCAATGTTAATTTGTATTCAGTGCCTTTTTTCCCCCATCTGTTATGTACTGTGGGTTTGTTTTACAGGTTTCTCTGCTGCTGCTGTCACTCTCCATAGCCAGGAATCTTCAACCAAAAAAGCTTTCTTTCATGGCAGTAGCACAGTGATTATCTTTTTTTCTGGCATGCAATAAAGCATTCTGTAGCAGGTGGGATGAAAATCCTTTTTATATTTTTGTGTGTGGCTATTACCCCCCGCTCAGTTTTGCTCGTGATTGCTTTTAGGTTTGAGAAACTGTTGCTCTAAAATACCTAGACAAGTAAACATCCAGACAAATAAATTAGATATTGCTTAAGGTTCCATATTCTTTTCAAATTGCAAAAGAAACTTGAGCATTGCTCTTTGCCTGTAGTGAATCATAATTTTCTATTTAAATGGTTCACTTGTATCCAGTAGGTACCCAATATAACATCAGCTAGAGCTGACTTCACTACTCTGTGTAGTGAACTAGAGCTTTCAGGTTTTCCTGAAGTCTTACTAGTAAAATAGTTCTTCCACAGAATCCACAGATTCTCTGCTAGATTAAAATTCAGTATGACAATATTTTTTGTAACTTCAAGGATATGTGCTTGAGGAGTGTTTTGTTCTTTTCCCTTACCTCATTTGACAGATTTCTAGCAGACCTTAGCCTCTGTCTCACCTTGTCATTTGCCATTATTCCAGATTTTGAATTTCTCTTTGCATGTGTGGTGTCCATGGCTTCTGCCCACCCTGGTTCTCTTAAATAAGTATAGTGCTTTTTAGTGTTGATATTTATCATGTGTTTGTCTGTTACCTTCTTAATCTTTAATAGCATAGAGCTTCCTTTTGAAAAAGGCAATTCTAAGTTCTATTGAAATTGAGCCCAGTCATTGCCATTGTAAAGCAAGATTTCAGGGGAACAAATTGCCCTTTTTAAAAAAGAAGCTATTCAAATATCAGCAGCATGGTGAAAGCAGTGCTTTCTATGTCTAGCTCTGTGATACATGAATAACAAGTTTCCTGACAATTTGTGTTGACATGGGGAGGCTCTTATTTGTCAGTCAGATCTCTACAGTAGGCAGCTCCTAATCCATACTTCCTTTTGCAAGCCCGCAGTTGGCTTTGGGGCTGGCTCTGGACAGCACCTGAGGCAGAGGGAAAGAACAGCAGCTGAGGTCAAAAGCTTACATATTTTGTCTTCTCCCGAGCTTTGAGAAAGTATTAAGTATAGTATTAAGAAATGGCTGTTACTGAGACAACTAGGTAAATTTTCAGTAGTGAAAACAGCATGCGTCTAGAAATTAATGTCTCAATATTTGAAGCAAGGGACTTGGCAACATATAGCTTTGCTCTGTCACCAGAACTGACTTGCGTATGTGGTCTTGGTGAGGGTTTGTAAGGAGCTGTATGGGCAGAAGATGGTTCACATGAAGTGGTTACACCAAAACGCCTGAGACCCACATCTTACACTATTATACTGTGCTTAGCATAAAATGATTTTGGCAGCTAAATATCTTGAGTAGAAAATTTACAGAATGACTTACTGGATGTATTCAGGTGGGTGATGGAAGTCTGTATTGGCACTGGTGAGGCTGCACCTCAAATACTGTGTTCAGTTTTGGATCCCTCCCTCATGACAAGAAGGACATTGAGGTGCTGGAGTATGTCCAAAGAAGAGCAACAGAGCTCACGAAAGGTCTAGAGCACAAGTCCTGGGAGGTGCAGCTGAGGGAACTGGGGTTGTTTAGTCTGGAGAAAAGGAGGCTGGGGGGGAGACCTTATCATTCTCTACAGCTACCTGAAAGGAGGTTGTAGTGAGGTGAGTGTCAGTCTCTTCTCCCAAGTAACAAGTGATAGGAGGAAATGGCCTCAAGTTCTTCCAGAAGAGGCTTAGATTCATGTAAAGGGTTGTCAAGCATTGGAACAGGCTGCCATTGGAAGTGGTGGAGTTACCATCCCTGAAGGTATTTAAAAGATGTATACATGTGCCACTTACGGACATGGTTTAGTGGTGAAAGTGGCTGTGTTAGGTTAATGGTTGGACTTGATCTTAAGAGTTTTTTCCAACCTAAATGATTCCATGATTCTATGACTCTAAGTTACTGGCTTCACATGTATAACCACCCCATTACTGAATTGCTACTAAGGAGCAGCATCCCAACTACAATTGAGTCCACAGAGCAGGAGCTGGTTTGTAAATGCTTTCAGGTAAGAATACTGTTTTAATTCAGTGTTGTATGGCTTAGTACGAGGGATGCTTCTTCGAGCATCCTTTCAATACAAAGGATTAGTCAAATAAAATGGAAGATATAAACAAGGGTTAAGAAATGATCCATTTGCAATGACAGAATAGTAACAACTTCACAAGCTCCTGGTTTAGCCTGCTTAAATAAAGTTACTTGCAAAGAATCTTCTGATATGTTAATTATATTATTCATACTGTTTTTTCTGAATTGCAAAACAAAGTGTGACCTTGATTTCAAAGTAAAAGTGCATGAAAGCATGCTGTGCTTATTTTTCGTAATTAATCATGTATAAGCCAATTTTATGGCAAAACAGATAAATGAGATGTCAGAATATTTGTCTGTAAATACTTTGCTTCAAGATGTTGGTGCAGTTTGGGTCTTAGCTTTAACAAAATCAAGTATTTCTGTAGAATGAAAGCACAGCATACAATACATACTGCAGTCAAGCTCTTAATAGATTTATCATAACTGAAATATAACTTTGGTTACCTTAGTGTGTGTGCTAAATCATAAAAGAAACATCTTTTTGTAGTGGCTACAGGAGGGCTACTTGTCCTCAGGATCCCTATCAATCATATCTGAGTGCGACTTGGTAAGCATAAACAGTTTCAGGGCTGCAGTGAGGCAAGTATCAAAGGGCTTATTCAAAGGTGGCTGCTGCTCAAGCCAAGAAATGCCAGTAACCTCTCCTCTGAATGTTGGTGGAGCCTGAGCCTGTCTTGGAGACTGAAGCCCATGATTTTCAAGAGGTGACTCATGAGATGGGCTTTTCCTCCCTTCAGAAGAGAAGACAAGCTTATACAGTTATGTTTGCATCTCCAAAGGAGAATACATGTGTTGGTGACTATTGTTTGACACAGCAATTAAGTGCGGAGTGAGGTAGGTTGGGCTTGGGGCAGTGCAGTCTCCCATCCTCACCCTGGGGAGAGGTGTGTGGGGGTGTCATGGCAAGCCCTCCTGCCATGGGGCTGTTTCAAGGCTGAGTGGATGGAGACACAGGGCCCTTGCCCTGGTGCCCATGCAGACAAGCTTTGCTGTGGCTGTGCCTGTAGTACAAGCATGTGGGGATGCTGTGGGGTGAGCTCAGAGGTGCAGGAGAGCCACAGCTGGTGCGGGTGACTTTGTATATCAAGTAGGGCTCAGGCTCCCACCCAGCCAGGGCTTCTGTTACAGGCACCTCTGCCAGGACAATCAGAAAGCCACACTGAAACAAAATGGAGAGCCATTTAACTAATAACAAATACCCATGAACATCACATGTGGGTAATTTTGTTTAATGAAGTTAACAGCCCATGTTGTGTGTATTAAATGCTTTTTAAATAGGATTTACTGAATTCTACTGTGAAGTGTCACAGGACAGTATTATTTTATAGCTCACTTCAGTTGTCTTTCTACTTTTATCTAACAAGTCCTGGCTGTTTGTTATATATGCAGTATAATAGGTTTTGGCATTAGGCTGCATTCAGTGCATAATCTATTATTAGTTTGAGTCTTACAGTCCTTCCTCCTAAGCTGCTAAGTGATAGAGGATACAGCTCAGATGAGGGAAAACAATTTAAACTTTCTCTGTGAACCAGTTTTGAGAAGAGTTTTTCTCAAAAGCAGAGTTTCACATTGAAGCAGTGTGATTAAAGGCCTGTGGGGGAATCGAGCATGGGAATGGTTTTAAGGAAGATCAAGGGACCGAATGCAATTTTTATTTCAAATGATAATTAAAGGAAAAGCATCCTCATTAGCATAATACACTAAATGATAAAAAGAATTGGACAGATGCCTAATCTTGAAATGCTACTTAATTTACAAGTACATATTTTAAAGCAATTGAGGTCTGTTCTTTCTAGCTGCCTGCCTGAATCATCAGAACTGCTGCTTATGTAACTTAGTCTCTCAAAGAGGAAAAAATACACAAAATGTAGCTATGTACTCCAGGATGCTATCCATGCAATGTTTGTTGCACCTGTATAGATACTGGAGCATCAGGTTTATCTGAGGATGGATGCGTATGTGGCAAAATTACACATTTGAGCAGATATTCTCGACCGGGGCCATATGTGGCCCCAAAGGGGTCCAAAAGCAACTACTACAAGAATGAAACACTTGTCGTCTGTTGATTCTTGACTCTAGAAGGTAACCTGAGCTTCTTATGATCACCTGTTGAGCCAGATGAATGTATTTGAGAGTTCCACCAAGTCTAGTTTTTGTGAAGAATTTCTGAATTTTTGCTAAGGGAAAAAGTCTTTTCACAATTTCATTAAATCAAAAAGTGACATGGAGAAATAGGTGGCATTCACACTGATGCCTCTGTGAGTTACCTATATTCTGTTCTTGTCCAGTATAAGCAGTAATGGTGCAGTTTCTGTTTCATTTTAAATCTAATACTGGTTCTATTTTTACCGTCACATCTATAGGCTTCCAAAGGATTTTTGGAGTGAATCAAAATCTTATGAAGTGTCAGAATTATGTTGCCACCTGCAAACATGGGGAAGCTCATTAAATTGTTTTCAGTGCCGAAGAAGAGCTGGGTATGTCACAGAGAGTGACTTGTACTGCTTGGTGCAGCCTGTTCTATGTTGAAAGTTGTTCTGCACTACTCAGCACTCAGCTCAGGGCCTCTTCTGGGACCCACACAGTGCCCTGTACAACATAATTATTACTCTGTGTGCATTTTTTTCTATCCAAAGCTTGTGAAATATGGTGAGGACCAGAGTACTTTTTATAGTGTGAAACTGAGGGTATGTGCTATGGGCACATGGGGTGTTGAGAGTGCTAAAACTCACTGGCCTAGTGATGGGAAACTGTGTTGGTGGGTGTATGGGTGCCAGACCTGACTTGGCCTTGTCCGTGCTGCTACTGAGAGTGGTCCCTGGTGTAAATGGTCCCCCTGGCCACACTGGGGTATTGCTAGACTGTTTAAGCATGACTTACTTTAATTAAGTGACAGTCCTTTCTTTGGGAGTGCTAGAGTGTGCATCTTTGGAAGACTGGAGTGGGAATTACACTTTTAATAAGGTTAAGTGTACTGAGGAGGAAATTATTTTTTTTAAAGTGAAAATGATTTCTCAGTGGGAATGGACTTCTGAATTATTCCACTTCAAGCTCCAAGGCAAGGCGTAGGCTGCCTGCAAACTGATGTCAGATTTTTCTAGCTAGAAGCAAACTTCTTTTTCTTAAATTCTGAAGCTTCTTTTCAGATGGAGAGCTGGTAGCCACTGCTCTGTGAAGAGGCTGTGGTAGCAAGAGAGCCAAGAGGTAGGCAGAAGTAGGCAGTCTCTACCAAAGCAGTATCCTGCCCCTTTGAAGCTTACATATGTTGATAAGTACAAATTCCAATGTAATGGTAGGCAATGAAAACTCATCAGCTGATGAGTAACTTGACAAAGACGCTCCAGAAAGTCACAAGACATTTCATCCCTCTGCTAGGTGACTGCTATCCATGATAGTGATAACTCTGTTGCAGGCTGGGTTTGCATTTGGCACTGACTGTTAAGAAAAAGGGTGAATGATTTAATGCTTTAGAGTATTCATACTGATCAGATGATTTGGCAGGTAAGTGGTTCAGTTTCCATCTTAATATCTGAAGTAACTTGGAGTCGAAGACCTGCCTGTTTGATTTTTCTAGTGTCTTAAGACATTGAGCTCAACCTGATAGCTTTATATCCTGCTAATCTATCATATATGCTGAAGTAGTAACCGTGAAGCTGGAGACTTGTGATGTATAAGGCAGCAGTATTGATCTTGCTGATACAAGTTCAAAGCCTCATGTGAAAATAAATGATAGTTCTGGAAAATGAATAAATTCAGTGGTACCTGCTAGGGCATGCATTTTTGAGGCAATGCTGTATCTCATTCAGATCTGGAGTTGCCACAAGAGATTTGCTAATACTAAAACATGAGCATGCTTACTGTTAGCTGGTCTGAATGCTGGTAGCACTTCAAGTATTCAAAAATCCAGGATCACAGTCTGTAGGGCTCTCCAGATGCTCTTGGGATTTTCTCTGCATGCATTCCTGTTCTCTGCTTGTTGTGCCTGTGACTGCTTAATTGGGCAGGTGGTACAGAATGTGGAGGGTGATCCTTCCTCAGCCAGTTCAAGGACTTTGGGATCCACTGGTGTCCTTTGCTTGCATCTCATGTGGGTTTCTTTATCAGATGAGAATGATGGGGGTAGAGCAGCATGGAGATGTGTTCCTCTGCTGGGGTTGGGATGTAGAGGTGGGAGTGTATTCCCAGGCCTGGGCATTCAGTTCTTCCCAAAACTGCACACTTTCATCTAGTTTGTTTTCATGGAGAGTTTGCTATGGCTTGTGCATGCTATAAGGACCAAGTTTGAAATAGTCTTCCCACTTTGGGTTTTGTGTTTTGTTTGTTTTTTTTTTTTTTTTTATAGTAGGTTTTAATGACATTCATCTCAGTCCTACTAATTTTTCTTGATGGTCTCCTGGTATTTCATGATTTTTTTAAATGCCTAATTTGCATACATGCTATTTGTACATGTGTGTATAAGCTTTTTCTAATCCCTACAGTCTGAGGGGAAAAAAGTTAGAAGTAATGCAACTGTTCTCATAGGCTGAACTAATAATTGACAAATAAATGTCCTGTAATTTATTTTCAATGAGGAGATTTTGGAGGAATGATTCATATTTTTTTAATTGTAGGCTTTTCCAATATCAGATTTATTCTACTCATATTTGCTTTAATGACTCTTACAGGTAAAAAAGTATAGGCTCGTTTATTTTTCCTGCTGGAAGTAAATAGGAATGTATCCTGGCGTTTACATTTTTCTAGCATTCACATAATTTCTTTTAGATCTCATGTGTTTAGATCTGAGCTGCAGTTACAGATTTGTTTGTGTTCCTCTGCTGAGATCTATTGCTATAGTAGCTGGGAAGTTTCCCAGAAGCATCAGCAATGGTCCCCATTTTCCTTTCACAGGGGAAGGGTTTTAATTATTTTCTGCAGTATCTTCATTCATTCATTCACTGAATACTGGGATACAACCCTTCATATTAATTTTGACTTTCTGAAAAAGAATAATTTCCTAGAACTTTATTCTAAGCCTTTTGTCCACCCAAATATAACTTTGGGTATGAACAGTTATCAAGTAAAAAGATGACTCTGAAGGAGAGATTCAGGCTGTTTCTTGCTTAAGTGAATTTCACTCTTAAGCAAGGGGAGGTATTTGCTGACACAACAGACCATTAAAAAAATAAATGTAGGATCTTGAAGCCTGCCCTCCATTTTCTGATTTGTAAGAGCATTTTTCTATTGCCTGATGCTGCTTAAAAATTGGTTCCTGTAAATTTCAGGGGTTTATTAATTTGACTTGCATTAACATGCTGTTTCTATGGAGTCAAAAGTATGCTTTGCATGCTGGTTCCGTAAAAAGTAGAAGAAAAGTAAATAGTTGTTCCACTTCTGCATATGAGAAAAGATCAAGAATATATGAAAAGCCTTCCTTTAAAGAAAAAATACAATCTTTCTCCTAAATCCTCCTGAAGAATATATTTGTTAGGTATTTGTCACTTGAGGATTTTCTGAACAGAGGAAGCCTGAGTACAGGTGCATAGCTGGCTTTAGAATGTATATTCTTCTCAGCTTTCACTCATAAGGGTAATATAAATATTTCATAAATTTAGGGGTCTATGCTACTTCTAGATTAGAGTATATGAAATTCTGAACCTGCCACAGTTTTAACAAAACCTGCATTATTCTATTTTTGCTGTGAGTACATGTTCCACTCTTACTAAATTTCAAAGACTACTTTGCTAAAATTCCCACGGCAATTGGCTTGGCGTCTGCTAAGTTAATTCCCATGTAGCACTGTAATAGGATATAAATTAAGACTCTGGGGACAACTGATAATGTTCAGTGAAGATGAAACTTTGAAGGATATGAAAGGGATTGCTCTGCAGTGTAAGCAAGTGGTGATGGAGAGGTAGAAAAAAGTTTTTGTGGGAGCAGATGAAGGAGCTTAAATTCTCTTCCTGTACCAAACTTGACCCTAAATGTGAAGAATGTTTTTGCACAAAATATTTTCCCTCTATCATATAAATGAGAATAAACTTGCTGTGATAATGAATAAAAACGGGTGTTGATTGTCACCACCAACTGCAACACAAGTCAGTTTTTTCTTTCATAAGTCCCTCTCCAGGTCTCCCTTAATTTACCAGTTCCCTCACCTTCTCCTATAAATTCCTGGCCTGAGTCCCTTAACCTGCTCAATTATTTTACTATCAGTAAAAAATCTCATGGATCTGTTAGAGTTTTTTTGACTCCCCGCCTTCCTTTACTCAGGCAAAAGGGAAGACTATGGTGAGGGTTAGGAAAAGTCATGTTCATAGAATCATAGAATAGTTAGGGTTGGAAAGGACCTTAAGATCATTTAGTTCCAACAAAAGGATCATCTCCTAATCAGAAAAGAACATGACACAAGCTATGATGGGCAATGTATAGATTCATACTGAGATGCTTTGAAAATAATGCTTTGGTTCAGTTAAGAGAAACTCTTGGTGTTGCTCAACTGACCTGAAATTGTGTTAGGTGGTATCATAGCCATGAAAGTCTGCATACAGGCAAGAAGGAGAAGGAAAGCTTATCTGTTGGTAAAGGAAGAAGGAAATGGCTTTTATAAAAATGACTTTGCTGGTTTTTTTGCCACTGCTGATGGGTCTCTTCAAACTTTGCCATACCTGCCGCATTTTTTCCTCAGCTTTTTCAGCTTTTTTTTTTGATAAAATTAAATGTTCTTGGGTGTATATTTCTGCTGTTTACATTGCACTTCACATGAAAAACATTTAATTTGAAAACGTGCTGATGTTTTTGCCCAGCCACAGCTTATAAAGCCATCCCTTCTTCCCCATCTGCTGGTCAGGGTTTTGTTTTTAGTTCCTGACTGGGGCTGACCTGGTTTTACTGCCTTTCACAGTTGTTGTTACCACTGCTAGGTCAGCTCTTTCCAAGACTACCTGCCTGATATCCTGCTATGATATTCTACACCTTACTTCATCTCTGGTTCTCCTCTGTGAATGGCTCATCTGTATTTCAGGCATGTAGCTAAAACAGGTATTCTCCTCCTTTTCTCTGCATACTTTTCTATGCAGAGGGCACAGCTGAGTATTTGCTGCCCACTCCCACAGTAAGAAGTTACCTGCACATTGTCCTAGTTCAAATCCCATCACTTTTCCCATAATATCCCTTAATTATTCAGTGTCCCGCTTCTAATGCAAATGCTTCCCCATCACAGCTGTGTACACCACTCTCCTGGCTGGTCCACCTTCTGCATTGAATTCCTCTGCTGACAGTAGAGCAGTAGAAAGTGCTTATCCTCAGATCTGAATGCCCTTTACATCTTTACCTGATGCTTGGCCAGTTTGATGCCTTGCTTATCAGTCACTTCTCTGTGCCTCTCAGTGATAAATACAAACAATCTCAATGATTGTGTTATATTCCACTGCTTTTATTTCCAGAGAATGCCAGCTGGTGAAGCTGGATGGGGACACTGGTAAAAAGAGTTTTGCTGTGTAATAAGTTTTGTGCTTGGTCAAAAGGTATGGGTCAATTCTAATCTTGTTTTTTCTAATTCTGCAGAAAATCACTGGGAAGAAAGTTTAAAATTTCAGTTTTCTATCCATTGACACAAGTCTTTCCGGGTAATAACTATTATCTTTTCAAAGATGAACAATTTAAGTGAACCATATAGATTGACTTCAGCATTTCGGGCTTTCATGATTAAGCATATCACAACAGAATACTGGTCATGAATAACTAAGTGACTTGGGACTTGAAAGTCTTTGTAGCAGTCAGTTATGGATACCTGATTTATTGGGGCAGGGTTTTTTTATCTGATACTTTAAAGTGGTTTGTTTTAATGTGTGCTGGCTGAAGAGGGGGGTTAAAATGCAAAATAATGATGCATAAAGACATTCATCTGAGAGGTAGGGCTTGTCAAGAGGCTCACTGGCTTCATTAACCTCCTAAAGTGCACTAGAGTCATCCTTCTGAGCTGGCATGTCACCTTTACTGAAGGACCGTGACTACACCTATATAAAAAGACAGAGCAAAGTAGAGGTTCCTTCTTGTTTTTAATTGCCTGAAATGGACTAGCTGTTCTTCACTAGAGAAGGTGATTGGCCTCCATTCCTAGTTTGGATTTGCAAGCCCTCTTCCAGACACCATTTTGTTTATCCAGCCCCACAATTAATAACAGAAAAGCCCATCTTTCTTTTGTGAGAGCAATTAGGTGTATGCACTTCATCAAAGAAAGGTGGAAGAGTTTATGCATCCTTGTGTTGTTGCTGTAATAAAAGAATATGTACTCCATGAAACATCTTTTAAAGGTCAGAGATATTTTTTTTTTTTTCTGCTGAGAAGGTGGCTTCCCACAGATCTAGTGAAACTCAGCCATCTCTGCTGCTTATTAATTTTATGCTCTAAGAGTTCATCTTGAATGCTGTCTTCTGAGAGACCAGAGGAAATAGCTTGGGACATGGAGAAGAGTGAATATGAAAACATCTCTGGTTACATGCAATATGTAATTCTTCTATTTGATATCATTGAAAAGTGGAGCCTTGATCTGTGGTGTATACTATGGCCTTTTTGTAGTCAGAATATTCTGCTAGCATAGTGACTAATGCCTCCCTTACCAGCTACAGAAATGCTGCTGCTTTACACAGCTTCAACACTTTATTCTCATTTCTAACTTATTTAGCAGAGCAGCTGATGGTGTGGCTGGGCTCTGCAGATTGCAGGAGGGTGCTCTCAGTGACGCACATCATTAGCAGGCTCTGGCTGCTGCGAATTGTGTAGAAATAACATTAGAAATATCTGGCTCACTAAAGCTGACAAACACAGAACTGAACCTCTTTCTGGTTAACTACTAGTGTCAGAGTGTCTTTGGGCATGATGTTAAACCACAGTAGGTGCAGTGAGTAAAATGAAATGATAGACCAGCAAAGTTGCAGGTCTATCATAGCTAATTTACTTAATTGTGCAAGAGAATCCTTGGCAGCTTCTGCTGTGTCTTAGCATGGTACTTACCACTGATTTTCATATGTAACTTAATGAAACAATCAGAACAGTATGACTGCAGGCATGGTTTAAAATTACGTGGAAATATAGAAGGAAGGCATAAAACTGAGGTTAGAGAAAACTAACTAACGAGAATAATTAGTTGAGAAAATTGAAGAGAGACTAAGGGATGGGTAGACAGAAACAAGACTTGGAGGGATGAGGAAGAAATGAAATCCAGGAACGCAACAAAAGTTTTCAAAGAGGAAGATGAAGTGGCCTGTACTACGTTAGAAACAGATACTGCTCAACACAGGGTTTATCCCAATGGTGTATGTTGTAGACTCAGAAGAGGAGAACTGGAAGGCATCTCGAGGCATCATCCTTTATACTTCTCTCCTCCAGGGCAGTATTATGTGCACGCTTCAAAATTTGCTGACCCACTTTCATGAGCACTGAAGAGAATGCATGGCACTCATTAATTGCATGGATACTCTCTTAGACTGGCTCTGCTCAGGCAGCTGGAAATATTTAATTGATACCAAACATGACTGGAGGTTGAATCCAGGTACTAGAATACTTCCCTCAATGTAAGTAACTTGGTAAGTAGCCATGTACGTACATCAGGTACCAATATTAGAATGGGAAAGCCAATCCTTCAGAAGAAAAATCTGTGCTGCTGGGAATAATTTAATCTTCAAGAGCAATATAAACGAACTGAAGTTGTTTTTGTTTTAGGACAACTTGGTTTTTAGCATCTGCAGAATAGGCAACAAAAAGTAGCTAGAGAAGGACATTAGCAATTAAAGCCTCTCTCTTGATGTTGGAATGTTTTTGTTCTCACCAGAGATCTGTTACTGGTGTGATTCAGGACCTTTTGACAAGTTGATGGACATGTCTGTGCTTCTGTTTCCCTACTTGCCCCATGTTTCAGTTATTTGTTCTTAAAGCTGAAGCTAGAACAAAAAGTCCCATGATTGTAAATATGATAGCTCTTACGCATAGTTACCAGTATTTATAAAGCTTTTCTTGTACACAGCATGTGCTATCATGTCCAAATAAGAGTATCAGCAGAAACAAGGGCTGGAAGAATAAGCTGTTTCTGAACTGACTGGGAACGCCTCCACTGTGTTCAGTTAATTTTAGAGAACTTGTTTATGAGTACTGGGAGCTTCACTTCCCCCTACTTTCTAACACAAAGCAATGGGACATCCTCTAAAATCCAAAGTTGGCAAATGCAAATTAATTCGGGGGAAAAAAGTAAATTCCATTCATATAATAGATAAAACTGTAGCATTCATCAACTGTAATGTGTACACGAAGCAATGTACAGCAAAAATGAGTAAAGAAAATGGTAACTTCATGAGTTTTAAGACTTCAGAATTATCCTAGTGATCGTAAAAGCAGCAGAACTAATGAAGCTTGGTTTCTGTTGAGTTTGTCTCTCATGATTAGTTCACTTTTTAACTGCGTTATACTAAATCCTTGTGCCTTAGAGAAGCCACAGTCAGGAGAGTCCTTAGTGATGCTGTAATTGCTGCAGAAACATCAGTCACAGCTGCACATTATTAGGCAATAGGCAGTCACCATGGTAAAGAAACCTCGATAAAAAGATGAATTCCTTGGTGTCACATAAAATACTTATTTCAGTTGCAGTTTCCCATCATTAAGAAAAATCTCTTGCCCATGAAGACTTTCTATTGTCAGTTGAAGTTACAGTTCACTTTGCAACCTTTTCTCAGCCTTTCTTTACAGAACTCTTGCTCTTCTCCCTGGTCATGACTTTTAGAAGACTTGTGGCAATTCAACTCTTCCACTGAAGTAGTTGAAAGTGGTCAGGAAGTTCATAAGATAGTCATGCATATAAGCTGTAGTTGTTTAGGACACTCTCATGGAGATATAAACTAAAACCTCACACTTAAGAGCTCATTCAGTAGATTGTATTAAATATCTACCTTAAAAATTGGACTCAGTTCACTTTTATTTCAATGAATTTAGATGTTAAATGTCAGATGAAGTATTATGCAGCAGGGAGGCATACTGTGTTTGCTTTTTGATGTTTTTAACCATAAATAGCTCCTAATAAATTGAATTAAAAGGACCCATCTGTTATGGTTCTTGTTTTCTTACCCATCATTTAAATGGTAAACATCAAATCATAAAAATACTTCAACTGTGTTCTCCTCTTTAACGAAGAAAATGTGGTAATTGTTCATCTTATTGTGAAAAAGGTGTAAACCACATGCAAATGCAGGTCTGAAAACATTGGCTGCTTTATACAAAATTATTGTTTCAATGAGCTACTACAAAATTCCCCACCTGGCTTCTGGTCACATTTACCTGCTTTTCAACCTTACTTCTCCATTGATATGAAAGGAGGTAACCCTAGCTGATATGAATATTTAAAAAAGGGACAGTTTATACTCTGTAAATTTTTCAAACACTTTTTATTTTAATAGTCCATATATGCTTTTAAATGAGTTTGAAAAGCTTTAGTTTAAACTAGAGTGGATTGCTCTAGTACTACCACCCGAGCACTGTCACACCACATTGGTTCCTGTCTAACAGGACAACAATCAGAAAAATGTGTTGTAATTTTTATAAAAATATATTTTTCCTTCCTGGAAAACAGCAAATAAGTGTGCCTGAACACTGTTTTGAAGCACACATTTTTCAAAGCTAGCTATTGCTGTTGCAACTGTTCGCATCAAATATTAAGTTTCCCTTTATATCTCTGCTATCACTCAGTACATTTCATCTCTCTGAACTGAAGGTTTTTCTTTTTCAGCTCTGTCTCAAAGCCCATTTATTTTAGGTTCTTAGGCTTTCCCATCATGACAAACATACTTTTTTTTTTTTTTTTTTTTTAACTGATGTTGCAGAGCAGCAAAGACAAATGAAAGGGGATGAAAAAAATCAGGTTTTGTCTGAACATCCACAGTATAATGGTAAGCTGGAGGTTTGTCTCTGTTAGTATAGAGCATGGCCTGGCCCTGGGGAGAGGCTGTCTGTCTGCATGGGGGAGATGCTGGAACAGTCCATGGCCCAGATTTGGCCCCTGCCAGCCATCTTTTTTTTCTGGTGGCTTCCCAGGGCTGTTTTGGGAGTTAGAGGGTCAGGAGATGTCCCCATTAGGTGGTCTGCATGCTGTCACCTATTTCAGTACTATCTTGGAAGGTGGCCTCGTCCCTGGGAAACTGAGCATGTTTAATTTAATGGGATGGAGGTAGCCTGTGAGGTTTCTTTAAGCAACCTGAGGCAGCAACCAGTGCTAGCAGCTGGTGGTCAAAACAGCAGCTCTCCTATAATACCAGTATCTGATCCTAAGTCTGTAGGTGCCTCTCCTCCAGGTCGACTGGGCACTGATGCGGGAGGTGAAAAGTGATTCACCTCATGGTTCCTCTCTGCCCTGTCATTGACCCTTTGCTCATGATCCCTTGTCCCCTTGCTCCCAGGAATATCCCTTACCTCATGCTGGGCACACGAGCAGGGCTCAGTGGAGGAAGTGATGTACCACACGAGCAGCTCTGCAGTGGTTACAAGGGAGCAAATAGTGAGGTAACTAGAGCATATGTCAGAACGTGACATTTTTCAGGCTTGGAAGATTAATAAAATGTTTTAAAATGGGATTGAGGTTGGTTTGTGATTTACTTTTCCTCATTTTTTTTGCAGTGTTTTTCTGAGCACTGAGTTTTTACTTCAATTCAGATAATTCTCCTTCCTTTTCTCGTGATGGCTCTTTCTTCCTGTGGATGTTCCTTCCTTCTGTTGTGTTCCCATATCCCTGGCTGCCTGCCCCCCTCATGAATTCTTTTACTGTTTAATTTCACTTGTATGTGCCCCAGTCCTGGCCTTCTGTGGTCTATCTCTTCTCTGGTGCACGCTTTGTCATCCCCTCACCACCTTTGCTCTGCTTCCCCCATCAGTGAAACCACAGCAGTGATGCTGATGCTTCTCCCCTTTCTCTACTTCCCTCCACCTCTCTCTTCCTCCCCCTTCCTGATTTTTTTTTCTCGGATGTGTGTAGTATTGCCTCCCTTCCCAGACTGCCACCTCTAGCCAAGCTTAGAGGGTCTTTGCCCATCTCAGCTCTGCCCAAGCCATGGGGATTCTCAAGCTTGTCCCATTTTACAAACAGCCGAATACCATGGCTCCTGCAGACTGATACTGCATGGAGTAGAGGAGG
>NW_009940336.1:18917-30616 GCF_000696875.1 Nestor notabilis | reverse complement strand
CTGGCTAATCATGCCTGCTCAAGCAGCTTTAAAAAGCAGGATTTTTAATCCTTCTTGTTTCCCAGTGCAGGTACAGTCAGGTGAGACTTTTCTAATTTTAGAAGTAGCTTTTGTTGCCACACAGAGAGGAAGGGGGAAACAAGGAATTATTAAATGGTGGTAGCTGGGAAAAACTCTCGCATTTAGCTGTTCTGTATTTTTGCAGCTATGTTGCATAAGTGACAGGTGACAGCTCTGTGCTTGTCTCCTTCCAGGCTGATGCGATCAGTAGGGAGAACAGCATGAGGCTGCTCATGGGGAAGGGTGAGATGACTGCCCAGATACTTCAGGTCAGTGCTTTGGCAGTGTTTCCTGAGTCATAATTGCTGGATTTCCCTGCTGGCAGAGGGGGATCTGTGAGCAGTGTCTTCCTGGCAGGATTCTGGGAATAGCACCAAAACCCACGACAGGCAGCGAGCGGGTTTTGTGCTCTGAGTCAGAAGTAGGCTGAGAAGATGCAGTCATCAAAGCACCTACCCGAGATGGGGAAGGGGATCTGTGTGACAAGGATATTTCCAGCATGAGGTTCTGAGCCTGGGGGGACCTTCTCTTGCCAGCGTGCTTGGTGAGTCTGCGGGTCAGCTGCTGGGTTTGGTGCAATTACAGGAGAAGGGAGATTGCTGCCTTTCACCACCACCACCACCCCGAGCCAGCTCATCCTTCTAGCTATTTCTGTCTGTGCGTATCTATAGCATCATCCCCCTTATGCCTGTGTACCTGCCAAGCATTCAAAACAGGCATTGCTGTGGCAGCCTCCTTCTTTCTCTCCAGCCTGGAGAATAAATGACTGGATTGGGGTTTTTTTTAATTGTTTCTCTTCCTCGAGAATTTATGGTGGGAAAGCTAAGCTGGAGAAATGCTTTCAGGAGCAGGTGGCCAGTTGGGCAGATCCCCAGTTGTTCCTAGCCCCTAGGGAGGTCCTGCAGCTTGGTCCTTGCTGGGCTCACTTGCTGCCCTGTGCATTGGTGCTCTCCTTGAAAGTGATGATTTCATGGAGTGGGATGTGGTTTCGGGTAAGGACAGCCAAAGTTTGGATGCGAGAGAGAAGATCTGGATCTGACTTCCCTGCAAGGGGACCTACAACAGAGAGCTGAGTGCTTGGGTGAGTTCGCAGCAGCCAGCTTGTCACTGAATTTTCTATCAAAAATCCTAACATCTTTGTACTATCTATATACTACATGCTGCCTTTTTGCTCTATGTGTTGTTTTGTTTAGTTTAGGCTGCGAAGCAGACTGCTCTCTGTGTTTAGCACATCTCTGCATTTAGCACATCTCTCTGTGGTTTGCGACTTTGTTCCCAGCTGGGAAGCTCAATGTTTGCATCTGGAGTTGTGCAAACACATTCAGACGCGCAAAACTTACATCCTCCTTTTGAGTCTTGGTTATAGCGCTGGCTTGGGCCAGTAAGTTTCACTTGGATTGGGAAATTGGAATTAAAGCATGTCTTTTGCCACTTCAGTGTATGACTTCAGAGGCACTAAAGCATAGATAATAGATATCTGTGTAATATACTGCTTCTGATCCTTGAAATACAAGTTGGAGGCACAATGGGATATACAGTTTCAAAGCACTTTCACTACAGTTGCTTTGTTGGAGCGGTAGAAAAAGAGATTGAATAATCAGAACTTTATTATTTTAAATAATCAGGTTCAAAAGCCGAATTTGGTTGGGTGGGTTTTGTGTTTGTTTGGTTTTGTTTTTTTAAATAATCAAGCTGTAATTCAATGTGAGGCTTTCAGGACTCCCCAGATATTTTCATTTATCCTTCCACTGACTGAAACTGTCATTGTAACATTTGACCTGGATTCAGACACCCTATATCAATATTTCTTTGTTGAATCTGTAATTTACATATGATTATTGTGTAAAGTGGAAGTTGCTTTGATGAGCAAGAAACATTGCTGCATGTGGAGGATCTAGATATCTAAATTAGTATGATGTTTCTTTTAGAGTTTAGAAAACACCTCTATGCTGTAGGCAACCATTGAATGACAAAATGCAACTTTTGTTTAAAGAAGGGAAAAAAAAAAGAAAAAAACAGGTTTTAGCACTTCCACAACAATATAAAGATATTTGTAATTGGCTCCTGCCCAGGTGGAGCATGGGCTGAGCTTGCTTTGCCTTACTGGTTGTAGGTTGCATGATGTTTCTGTCCAGAAGCATTTTGCCAGCTTTCTGACTTAGTTTCCTTTCAGATTATAAGTTTAAACCCTGCAGGTCCAAGGAAGAATGTGTTTTATCCTGACTGTTGAAAATCTTGGGATGAGTCCAGCAGGTTTCAATATAGGTATATATTAAGGGTTTTATAAAACCCTAAGTAACAGTTCTATTTTTCTCTCAGTCCGTAAGTACAGGTAACTAGTTTTATGCAGCCCTTGTCATGAACTGGTGAGAAAATCCTTTAGAAAGGGGATTATTGCCATTGCATCATTGCACACATTCAAGAATGACATCACAGGAGATGGGGGTAATTTTGTCCCCTTTTTACGACCTAAAAGTTGAACTAGTCATTCAGGCTCACACCAACTCGAAGGTAGATATGAACTGTTCATCACACCCAGGAGGAACTTTTTTCTCTCTGAGGATGTGATGTTTATGCAGTTAAATAGCTTAATTCTCCTGCTCCAACACAGGTCCTGGTTCCTTTGATCAGATAGGATGGGTTTCTTTGCTTGAAATACTTGTCTTTTGGAGACAATTGTTTCCCTTTGAGACAAAACCCATGTTAGTTTTGAGGACAGCTTACTGAGGGGGCTGACTCTGGAGGAATTAAGGGTGATACCACAAGAGATCTGGCCCCCCAGATTGTATACAGTCCTCCTGTGTTGTCCCAGCAGGAGGGTTACCAAAAGCACCCACATGCCCATGCCTTGCTCCAAGACATGCAATACATCCTTAATGCTGATCTGCTGAACTGCGACACAGGTCTCACATTGTATCAGACAATTCTGAGAGGAGAAAATAATCGATTGCCACATGGCACCTTGAGGTGTGGGCAAAGCTCTTAATGTATGAATGTGACTAGGTGGGTATAGACAGAAGTGGCTGTATGGGTGCTCTAGGGACAAGAGACCTGTCTATGGGGTGGGTGTCTGTGATGAGGTAACCTCTGTTGGCCAGGGAAGTGCTTACTTGTTGAGCTGAACAAGATGAGAGTAAAAGGCAGGGGAAAAATGGTTCTTTTCCTAGGTTTTGCAAAATGTCACAGCTATGACTCTGTTGCACAGCAAAGACAGCAGGTGCCTGGCACTGTCAGAATGGTCATGGTGGCCTTAGCCAGTCCTTCACAAGCCACTAAACCACACAACATTTGTGAACGCTGCTGCAGTGTGCTCCTTTGCATTCCAGTTCCTATGGAAACATGCTGTAAAATGTCTAAAATAAGTACAGTGCTTTGAAACTATTATTATTTTGATCTTTCCTTCCCTCCCCTCCCCAGATCTCCTTCATCACCTTTCTGGCTGAAGTTTTAACACATTAAAAAGGTCATTGTCATTATCTGGCAACAGTGTGCTACTCAGCACACCCAGGCTTCTGCATCCCTGAATCTGATGGATTCCAGGATCTGATATGGAGATCACTGCTCCCTTAGCCCATCCTGCCCTCTCAATGTGGGGCAGGGTGTGGGTGTAAGTGTTGAACATATATAAATACACGTTTGTGTGTGTACACATACTGCAGAGGCTTGGCTCCAGCTCCTTTTCTTCCCCATGCAGTAAATAAGACAGTGTTGTTTGCCTCAGGTGAAGGCATAAGCTTATTCCCAGCTCCTTTTAAGATCATGGCACAGCATTGGCTCAGAGGGAGACTGGAGTTAACCTAGTCCAGCTAACCATCAAAGCTGAGCCTTCTTCACTGGCAATGCAGGAGGTGGTTGTGAGCAAGATGGAGACATTCTGCAGGTGCCCTTTGCCCCCAAGAAGGTCAGTGCTGGAGGAGGCTGTGGGTTATTTGGGACAGCTCTTGCAAAGAAAATCACTTGTTCTCCTGAAAGGTGCTAACGCTGGCAACTGAAAACAGGGCTGTGCCTCTAAAGCGCTTTTCCCAGTGCTTCTGTGGTTGCCTTGAGGAGTTGCAGTGTCCCTTAAAGCAGTCTCCCTGACCTGAGTAATGTCTAAGATTTTCAGAGTAGTTATGTTCCATTTTCAAAGCCATTTTTGATGGAGGAGCTTTAGGAGAGCTGGGCTAAACCTAGTAAAGGGCTAAAAAGCCTTATTTAGAGCTAGGTGCTAATTTTTGTTCATTCTTAGGCTTCTGGCCTCTTGCAATACCATGCCTCAGAACTCTGTGCTATGTACCGGGAGAAGAGCTGGAGATGTATCTTTGGCCTTCAAGGGGGAAGCAGACATTCAAATTCAGAAAATCCATTCAGGAATTTTTGGACAATGCCAAAAGCCATGACATGCTTTATGTGCTGGATACACATTTTCCTTATTATCTGCGTTTCCCAACTGTCTTCCGGGTTGGAAATCCACACACCTTTCTTTCTGTATGGTCCTGCCAGATCCCAGCAGTGGAGGTAACAACAAAAGCAGGTTTGAAATAAAAGGGAGCTGACACTGGAGAAGTATTTTTCATGACTGCACATCCTAAACAAAATAGATTAGAGAGTCATGGTGGTATGGATCTAGCTGATATTATGCTTTAACATTAAGCCATGTGTAAGCCTTTTGAGAAATGTTGGCATCTGCTGAATCCTATTCCAACTCATCAGGCCAAAGTCTGCTCACAGGTTTACACAGGCTTGCTGTGAATTATGCACCCTGCTTTATATCGCTGCATGTTTAGTCTTTGCATGATGTTTTATGTGCTTGTGGTAAGTGTAATGGCAACATCGGTTTTATTTTGGTGTAACACCAAAGGCCAGTAGAAGAAATATTAGTCCAATCTTATGGACAGAAGAAAGCTTTACAGTCTGATTTCAGGGTTGCTATCATAGTAGAATTAAACCACTCATTAAGAAAACATGAAAATGTAAATGCTGGTCCAAAAAAAACCCACGCAACTATTGTGAATCCTGGCACTTGCATTTCATATCTGTGGAGATCCTTCCTTCCTTGAATAACAAGCATTGGCCCCAGTACTGAAGTGAATACCAAGAGGTATGAGAATCATGAACTCTGGAGAAGCAGTGGGTTATAAAGAGAAATTTCTCTGTTTTAATGTGGAAATGAAAGGCTAAGATTTTGATTGCAAGTGCTCTTCTTGAACTGCTTTGGAGCTGGGCCGCTGTAGATGTAACCTTCCTAACCCAATTGGTAAGTTTGTGCATATGCTTGGTATGTAGGTCATTCACATTTATCCTGAGTAGCAGGATATGAATGCAGTAAGACTTCAAAATATGTTGCCTTTCTTTCAACCCTTTCACTGTAGCAGATTTCACTCTTCCACTCCTCCTTGTTCATCTATGTTTTTTATAGTGGAGAAAGCCCAACAAGATATCCCCCAATATGTACAGAAAACTGATAAATGAAATGCTAAATAAACCGCTACACTGACAAGAGCAAAGGGCAGCTGGAGATGCATATACCTGCAAATATAAGGGACAGGTATTCTGAAATGGAACTATTTACACCTTTACTGAGCCATTGCAAATATGTTTAGCAATCATGGCAATTTTGGAAATACCTTCAGTTTGGGAAGGGCAGTATTGCCATGATTTAAAAGCATTATTCTGGCACATGCCATTAGATAATACCAAGTTCCAACCATAGTGAAGTAGTTGTAAAACTCAAGAGAAAACTTTTAAGTTTTCTTGCGGATAATGGACTCATGAGGAACGTGTGTGGTTCAGTAAAGGGAAATCACAGAATATAAAAGTGATTTTTAAAGGGAGCCTACAAGTATGTTGGAGAGGGACTCTTTACAAGGTCATGTAGTGATTGGACAGAGGGGAATGGCTTTAAACTGGCAGGGTAGATTTAGATCAGATATTCGGAAGAAATTCTTGCCGGTGACGATGGTGAGGCGTGGGCACAAGTTGCCCAGAAAGGCTATGGATGCTCCATCCCTGGAAGTGTTCAAGGCCAGGTTGGATGGGGATTTGAGCAACCTGATCTGGTAGAAGGTGTCCCTGCCCATGGCAGGGGAGTTGGAACTGGATGGTCTCTAATGTCTCTTCCAACCCAAACCATTCTATGGTTTTATGTCACTTGCACATGTACAGTATTATTAATTTTGCCCTTATATTTTTATATCTTATAGCCTTCTAGTCTTGCCTACTACATCAAATAAATTTTCTTGGGCCCCGTTGATGTCAGACATACTGAACACAGCATGAATAGTAATGATAGATGGTCATACTTTAAATTGAGACTTAGCTTTCATTGGGTTCCCACAGAAATTCGCATTAAGTCTGGTTATAACTAATGATCTGTGAATACAAAAATCAATTGAATTTGAAGGTACTACTAGACTGGGAGATATTGCAAGCTCTGCTGAGGACAGAAAGAAGTTTGTAGCTGGGGAACTAGAAATGCTAGATTGCCTATCTGTGAGGCTGAAGTAAGACAAATGGAAAGACAAGAATCTGTGGAAAATGATCTGAAAATACATAAACAGCAGTGTTAGGAAGGAGAATTTCAAGTTGTCAGCCTGTAGTGCAGTGTCTCTGGCAAACAGTTCTCTTCATTCAAGACACCAGTGAAGAGAGCAGACAAAATCCTGCTTCCCTCCTGGCACGAAGGCCCTGGGAGTCCTGCTGGTACTGAGATCTCAGTGGAGGGCAGTGGCTCTCCTGTCACCACAGCAAGCTGCCATACTTACCTCCGTCTGCAAAACCTCCCCTCATTCTGCATTCATACCCACCCCTGTGTTTAGTCTCAGCTCCTGCTGGTGGTCAACAGAGATAAAAATGGAATTAAATACAAGCAGAGTGGGTGGACAACTATGATATGTGGGGGCTGAAGCTGAAGAGAGAAGTACACCTCTGCAAAACAGGTCCTAGTCTGCTTTATGTTAGGTATCCGAGGCAGTGGGTTGAATTGTTCTCTGCATGTGTGCTGTTCTCCACTGATTGTAGGCCTGAGACAGCTATAGAATTAAAATCACTAGACAAAACTGAGTGTTTAACTTTTAGGTGGCTAAAGCTGGCTCTAATATGTAAGTGCCATAGGGAAGAGGGAAAAAAATTGCCGAATTTGCCTTATTGCCTGGGACTCTTGGAGGGTCTGGTGGCCATCCACAGGGTCTAAATTTTCTTCAAAATAGTGCCCTAAATGGAACTTATTTCTGGCATGTTTTAAGATATGGACAACATTCCTTGTTCTTCAGAATGTCTAGTGGGTTTCCTGTTTGTTTATTTGCTTGTTTTCTATTTTTTTAACAATCTCTTTCTTTGCGTGATGTTGTAATACAAAGAAAACACAGTGTGTAGCAGAGGTGTGAGCAGAAGGGTACCACCGTGGAACCCGTTACAACAGATGGGGAGCAAACAGCAGAAAAGGAAAGGAGAAGAGCCTTCTGCACAGAGCCACCCTCACAGAAACATGTGTCTCTTAGGTCACACTAGTTAAACTGGGTAAGCAGAGGGACAACAGTCAATACAGGTTTTGATGTTGGAATTAATTTTTACTGATCAATACACTTTGCCTAATCAAATATCTATATACCTTCAAGGCTTAACACTTCTGTATTTAATTTATCTGTCCCTGATTAGGATCAGAGTCAGGGTACCTTATGATCATTTCCACTTTAACTTCTGCACTTTCTCAGTTAAAACATGATGCACATTTTATTATCTCAGAAAATACTTTTGTGCATACCTAACACGTGTGTTTGTGTGATTTCTCCCCCTCCTTTCCCAGCCACAAAGAGCACTGGCTTTCACAGATGCCCCGGGGAACCACATTTAGTGCATCATTGTGTTTGAAATTCCAGATATTTTAAAGTGAACTTAGAGCCTCTTCAACCATATAAGATACTTTTTTTGTTGGTTTGTTTGTTTTTTATAGTAGGAAGATGGTGTGCTTAAAAGAAAGGAAGAATCTTTAGTAAACAAAGCACTAAATTGAGCATCAGGAAGGTCATTTGCACTTCCCTCGTTATGCTATTTATCTGTGTGGTGACCTGGGATGAAGCATTTCACTTCTCTTTCTTCCACACAACTTTGGATTTGCCCCTTTGTTTTACCTCATCCTATTGTAAATGTTTTGATGTGGTCTCCATTTCTTACTGTGTTTGTATAAAGCCTACAGCACTTGGCTCTGCCTTTGAGCAATTGAAAATGAGGGCATATTTGGAGATGACAAAGTAGATGTGTGTCTCATGGAGTTAAAAATAATGAGTAGTTGAGATGAGAAAATAGTATTTTTTTTCAGTTGGGCCTAAAATATCTGCACTATTTCTCAAAGGAAACATTCTTTTCTAGTAGCAGGAGTACTTTGGACGTAGTCCACAGTGGTTTTCTAATATGCACAGTTAGTCCATGTTGCTTCAAATGTCCCCTGGAAGGAAATGTATTTTATACCAAAGCTGGGACTGGGACATCTCTTCTGGAAATTTCTCCCCCTCCCTCTTCTCTGCTGAGTGGCTGAAAGCAGTTACAGAGAAAAAAGATCTAAGGACTACAAGCTGGAAACAGGGCCTCCTCTGCATCCGGACTGGAGAGGCCGTGAGGGACCATGATGTCAATTTTTACTTTCTTTTGCTTCTGTCTACCTCTGGAAAGGGCATATCAGGATTTGTGAGGTTGTGCTAGTTTTTTAGAACCCTATGGATGCTTCTGTAAGCATTATGCAAGTGGGAAGAAGCTATGGTAGAGGCCCATTGATAAGAGTATCTTGTTTCAATCAGATCTCAGCGATTTCCTCAATCCAGCTGATAAAGCAAAGCCCAAACTACCCTTAGATGTCCAAAGCACCCTCCCACCTTTCTGATTATGACCAGACCAAGTACTTCAAAGAGTTAAAAAATCTATAAATGAATTCCTCTGTCCTCTTTCCTTCCCCAGGATATTTCATTATAGGACAGGTTGAACGCAGGGAAGAGATTAGCAAGTTTTGGTAGGTTTGATAGCATGTGTATTTGCATCAGACTGTTATAACATTTTATTTTTTTCTTGATATCTGAAAATTGCTTTTTTTAAAAGCAAATTTAATCCCTTTGAACACATTTTGCACTTTATAGCTTTTAAATGATGCTTAAGCTCCAAGTTCTGTCACTGTTAATGAAAAATAGCTTGTCTTCATTTGTAAAATAATGAGAATCCTTTAAGCCTGCTGGCTCTCATTGCAGTCAATAGGATATTTTTGCTTTGGATTCCAGCTGGAAGAGGATCAGCTCTGCTGTCACTGGGAAATGTACCTTTAAATCGTCCTGCAACCTACTTCATTAACTGATGCATTCTGCACAAAGCCGTGACATTTTAATTTTCTAAGCTGTTTATTAATTCCAACACTGAATAATCAGAAAAAAAAAAAAGCTCAAGGAAAATGTATCACTGAAGACCATCACGGAAGCTGTATGTACAAGACAGCATGCAGACCACAGGATGGATTACAAAGATAAGTGAAAAGCTCCATAGAAGCCAACATAATGTAGAAGCTGTATCCCCAGTTATGCATGTGTAGTGTTTTTAAATGAGTGCTGCAATACCCTCATCCACTGCTTGTTTAGTACTTCTAACTACAGAACTTGGTATGGAGTTACAGGCTGATGTAGCAAAGCAGCATCATTAACCTGCATCCCACTATAAGATGGGATAAATATGGGATAGTGTGTCTTCTTAAAATGATTTTTTTAAATGCCATCTACACAGGTAAAGCATGCAGGGGTGTCCTACTGTATTTCCACAGGGAAATTAATAACAAAGGAAAAGGGGAAAAAGGCAGTGCGTTTTGAGGTGCTGTGAGGAAGCAAACTGAAATTCGTGGGTTAGTTGCCAAGAGCCACCATTCAGTGTCTACGGGAGAACAGCAAGCGTTTTATACTATCTTCTTCCCTACTGTTTCACTTTTTGTAACAATGCAAACCCACAGCAGTGTGTTTTAATCTTTTGCTTCTCTGTATTTTGCCTTGTCTTCTCTTCCTTGGTTTTCAGACAAAAACAGGATTCAGAAACTTTGATAGATCAGATGAATCTGTGCAGGTTTTCCTCTGATTTGTGCTGAAATGACAGTATGAGCAGTGCAGTGGCAAAATCACAGAGTAAAATTAAGACTACATAGCCCTCAGGAAGTAATAAGATTTAATAGCAAGACTGAAACCTGATGTGCCATTCCCAGCCCTATTGAACTTTACAGCATGGCATTTGAATGCTATTGTAAGTGTGCTTCAAAATGAGTCTCTGCTTGGTTATGTAAATTATTCTTGTAGCAAGGAACCAATATGTGCTACAAAATTAAAACTGGGAGGAAAAATAACCGCTGTGGGATAATATGCAATAAATCCACTGCAACTGCTGGCTCTGGTGAGGTAACGTCTTGTCCCTCTATGGGTGGAACATTTCTCTATTGAATCATTACAGTTTTGCTCAGAAACATCCTACTGCTTGAACTGCCCTGGGAAGAACAGTAATGTCAAGCAGATATCAGGTTTTCCCAGTAGGAACATCCTGCTGGGAAATGGGCTGCACTGGAGTGATGGTCTGAAAAGCTCAGCTGCAGCAGCTCTCTGTAATTGCTATTCCCTTCTGATTTCTTTGCTGAATGCACAAAACTGCTTCTAACAAACAGATCTGAGAACAAAATCCTTGACTTGTCACCAGTGTTAATACTCTGCATGCTAAGCTGGGGTTTGTGACTAGTTTGCCTTCATTGTTTCTTGCAGTCACTGTTTGATACTGAGTCTCTTGACTGTTATGATACCAAAGCTTGACACTGAGAGCTTCTGTTTCAGTGGAGATGTTTAATTTTTCATGATCAGTGCAGTTTAGTGCCTCCCCAGGTAGGAGGCTCTGATGCTAATTAGGAAGGAAATGTTTTCTGCCTTCACAGGACACGTGCACTCTGCATTTTGGTTCTGTTAGACAGCGGAGCAGAGTGGGATTGGTGGCAGTTACTGCTGGCTGCACCAAGCACCCTTTTACTACTACTGCTGCTTGAAGAAAACATTGCTCAGTTTTCTCTCCCAGCCCACACAGCTGTCAAAGAAAGCCTTCTTTTACGTGGAGGCTGTTGAAGGAGATACGTAGTCCTGCTTGGAAGCTGGTAAGCATCACAGCCCGGAGTGGAGTGCTGTGGTTGTGTGGTGTGAACAAAGGGCAAGATGGGTTTGATTCTTGTGTGTATTCCTTAGTGATGAGGGATCTGGTCCTATTATGTGTATTATTTGGCAATTGGCTGTAGACCTACAGCAAAAACTTCTCAGACCTTCAATGATGTGTTTAAAGTTTGAGCTTTCCTTTTTTCTTTTTCTTTTTCTTTATTTTTTTTCTTATATAGCTTAAAATTAAGATTTATTTTTCATGACCGTGTTGAGCTGAAAAGAGTTGTAAGGTTAATCTTTCTTTTTGTGAGCTTATATCAAGGCAATTGGATATCACAGTGGTTATTATATCCCACTTATAGGCTGTTATATGGAGTATTATGGGCATTGCTTATAGGGGGTTGTTTTGAATATATACTTGCTCTTTGCATAATTTCCCAAGCTGCTGTTTAGCCTCACCATTCATTTTGGAACAAGAAGTCACACAGAATTCTGTTCTACTCTTTGATCCTGTAT
>NW_009940336.1:0-18886 GCF_000696875.1 Nestor notabilis | reverse complement strand
GCAGGAGTGTTTTTAAGTCTACTGCACACAGAGTAGAGCATTAATAAAGAAGTGTAAGTAGAGGAATTAGAAATATCCAGTCATGGGGGTTTTTGTGACTGTGCTGAAGAGAGGTGTCTGAATTACATTAACACAGAATGACCTTCTCTATGATAAAGCAGGAAGAAAAGTTGAATGTTACGTGTTTCTCTTTAACGCCATAGACAGAAGAGGCTGCTGCAGAGCTTGGACCTGCCCAGGCTGCTCCTGTGATTTCTTGTGCAGAAAATACCTGTTTTGGAGGAGGGGTGTCAGCCCTAGCAGAAGCTGGATGCAGAGCTTGCTTTCCAGCGTGTGCAGCTGGTTGCTCCCATGTCCTTATTTTCCAGCCAGAGCAGGGTTGGGTCCTACTCCTGCAGAGACTCCTGGTGGCCCTGGTGCCTGTAGGGTGTAGGTTTGACTTTCAAGGGGCCTGTTGACATGTCACACCTCAAAGGGGAGCAAGGAGATTTTCAGCAGCTACCTGGGGGGGTCAATAGGCTCCATGATGATGCTTTGATGAGGGGCAGCATGCAGGGCTCCTTTCCTCCATGTGCTTCATGGCAGACAGACTGCAAAGCAGATCCCATGAAGACATTAGAGTGTTCATGCCTTTCCACAGAGGGTCTAAGTTTTTTAGAGCTGCTGTAATTAAGTTTAGGAGATTTTTAGTTTGGAAAACAGAAATTTCATCTCAGAGCTTGAGTCTGGGGCTGGGATGGCTCACAGCAGAGATCCCTAAACTCACAGCAAATTCTAAAGCTGAACCCTTAGCACAGTTAGGGAAGTTAGGGTCTGAACAAACACAGAAAATCAAGCACTTAGGACTTAAATGAGGCCCTGAAGGACTTACGAAGCTGCTAGGTGTGTGTCCCCGCTGGTATTATGTGGGAGGTAGGTATGTACATGTTGCAGTTCCTCAGTGCTCAAGAGGACAGGATTATGAGCACTCAGGAAAATGTTTAGCACAAACCTGAGTGTTGCATGGGGTGCTGTTGCATGTACCTGGGTTTCTCAGGGCTTCTTGGATCACTGTCCTCCTGAATACTGGTGCTAATTCCACTTACACAGTACTTGGGTGTCAGTACATGCTCCTCCAGGTCATACTGTTGGTTTCTAAATAAAATGAATTGCTCTTAAGATGTCTTTTCTTTTGCCACAAAATTACAAGGAGCTTGTTAATGTCTTGCAATATTTCAGGTTTGTTTGCCAGAGTGGAAAACAGAGTGGAGTATTTGCCAAAACAAACCATAAAGACTTTATTAAGAGTAATTGGAATGGGTCAATATATTTGACTTTCTGAAGTGCTACTGATAAGTTATTTCAGTGTGAAGTTGGGGTTTGTAACTAGGTAGCATCAAATTAATGTGCTCTGTGTGAGCATGAATCAAATTCTAGAGATTAACATTAATTTGCATATGCATCTTCAAACTGCGCTTTTAGATATTCCACCTAAGTCACAAATACTCTGAAACTGCTACAGAATCTCTATAACGTGTTTAATGCTGCCTTTGAACCTTTTTGCCACATTTTGGTTGCCAACAGTGGTGATGTACCTCAGTGGGTGCTGCTCCTCTCCCCGCGCTTCAGATGTATTTTTTTGTCTTTGCTGACTCTTTCGGTGGTTTTGCCAACTTGCTAAGCTGCTTCTAAAGGGGTTTTTCAGTCACAGGTTTGTGCCACTGCTGCTTCTGTCCCAACAGGGGGTAACGGGTTCAAGCTTAAACAGGGGAAGTTCAGGTTAGATACAAGGAAGAAGCTCTTTACTGTGAGGGTGATGAGGCACTGAAACAGGCGCCCAAAGGACTGGTAAACATTCCATCCCTGGCAGTGTTCAAGGCCAGGTTGAACAGAGCCTTGGGCGATGTTGTCTAGTGTGAGGTGTCCCAGCCCATGGCAGGGGCATTGGGACTACATGATCTTAAGGTCCTTTCCAACCCTAACTATTCTATGATTCTATGAAATTCTAGCTAAAGGGAAACCTAGCTCTACTTACAGTGAAATTTTGGCATTTGCTTACATATTCTGGATAGGTGTACATGTTGAGTGAGCTAAAGATATTTCTATTTTAGAAATAGCTAAAGATATCTCTATCTTGTGGGCTATTGTCCGCAATTTCTTGCCCTTCACAGATTTTGACATAATATGCTTTCTTAACATAAATGAGAAAAGGCAGCTGAAAGCTCACTTGTAGCAAGAAATAACTAAGAAATGCCACCTTCTTGCACCTCAGCAGCAGTAACTCGAGCAGATCTTGCAGTTTTCTGCAAGTTCTGCAGGGTTTAGAGTGGTCACATTTGCAGCCAAGTCCAGTACCAAAGTCCCAACTTTCACTGACAACAGAAACCAAAAGTCTAGTCCTCATGGCAAAGAAATATAAAATACAATTCACAGACACACAAAAAGTGGTTAAAAAAAAAAAAGCCCTGACCTAATTTGTGGTATTGAAAATTAGTAAAATCTCATTTTTAAACTAGGCAGAGATATCAGCAATTTTTATTGATAGGATGGTGACATGCTGAAACAAGAGGATTTCAAAGCTCTGGGAAGCTTTTCTCTGCGGCATGGAGGATAGAAACCTACTTTTAAGTGAAAGCTTTCATTCTTAGTTAATCTCATGCCTCCTGGAGCCAAGTCTTTAAGAAAATTCAGCAATTTGTTGGTGCTCCTCAGGGATTTTTTGATTTATTTTGCAGAATTGGTCTTGCCGATCCCCTTTTTGTTCAGTCAGAATTAGTGAGCTGCACTTGTTTTAGCAACTCGGTGGGATTTGCTGAGCTCCCAGCTCCTACTTCAAGTCAGCAAACTGCTGAGTCCTTACTTCGGGCTATAACTACTTCAGCCCATTTATAGGGGCAAGAAAAATAGTTTCATTTCTGTGTCAGACCGCTTCTCACTAGTTCAATATTCGCAGTACTCAAACAGGAGGGTGGAAAGGGTTTCTGAATGAGCATGTCTTATGCTTTTTGCTCTAGTCAGCTGAAAACATTTCTTTCAGAAGATGGCAGACCAGCTGCACCAGTTGTGTGAGGTGTGTAACTCCTTCCCAGAGCCAGGCACTGACACACTTTGGTCTGTAGGAGTACACTTTATTATTGATACGTACTGTGCACACCACATACTTCAGCAGAGCTAAGCTGCCTGTGTGCTAGGGAAACACTTCCAGCAGTAATCCTGAGCTGAATAAATTCCTGTTTCCAACAGCTGGGGAATATCCATATGTCACTGATGAATTCTGCCAGCTCACATGTTGAAGGTCAGGTTTTAATATCAAGATTTAATTTCCAAAGGGGTTTACTAAATCAGAGCAGTGCCTTTATAGATGGGCAAGCACGTAAGTAAACACAGCTTAATTGATTCAGGAGAACTGAGCTCCTTCCTTGGAAGCAGAGTGTCAGGGTGGGATCCTGTAATGGATGTCTGGGTGTCAGGGTAAGATATTGATGATCAGTTCTGTGGTTCAGGTCACAGGAGTGAATGAAATTCTATCTTACAGAATAAAACTGATTTGCATTCGTTCCTCTTTCGGATGCACAATCAAATAAAAGTGCTGTTTATCAGAAGACGTGTCTCTGTCTGCTGTGTATTTGTTTTTTTTTTTACTGTAATATTTTGTGTGTTCAATTTCTATTATTTTACCTGGGACCTTTTAGAGATCTAGAAAATTGTTTTCATAAATGCATAAGAATAAGCAGACAGTGAAAGCAACCCCCCGCCCCCCCCAAACAAACAAACAATCCCCCACAAAGCCAAACAAAAACCAACACAAAACCCAAAGAAATCTCCATGTCTAATCTCATCTAGCAGTTTAAAGTGGTAAACCACCAGGAATTTAGGATTAATAACACTGCACAGCTAAAACTGACTTGTTAAAGATTTGTGATTTTAGAGCATCCTATTGCATTGCCTAGTCACAAACTGGAATTTCAGTGTTAACTTGTAAGTAACTGCAATTTGTCAGTCTGTGTATCTCTGATTTTTGAGGTAAGAAAGGCAAAAAATTGAGGATCTCTTTACATGAATGTACAGAAAAGTAATTAAGCTTATTTCCTTTTAAAAACATTTAATATTTCATGCTCCTGCCAGCTCAGTTGGGAATCTTTAAAAGCACATCTTACAAGAGCGGACCAAGATTTTTTTAGCATAGTTTGGTTTTTTCTCTTTTTTTGGTTTTCCTTTTTTTCTCAGAAAATGCTGATGGATCAAACTCAAACTTGTTAAGTTTAAATGAAATTTTCCTTTTACAGAATGTTCAAAAATATTTTGAAACTGGAATGGGCTGCCCCTGTGTTTTCAAAAGAAAATATCTGATTTTATTTATAATTTTCGGGGTTTAAAATAAGGTGATTATTATACACAAAATAAGTACAAAAGCTGAAATCAAACAATATTTTGGTGCTATTAAAAATATTTTATTGTCCCAGATACTACAGATATTACAGTTTTTCTGAACATTTTAGGATCAGGTTCATTTGCTGCTTAACCTCTGGGGAAAAAGAGAGTTCTGTCCCCAGAATTAGAAATAACAAAGGCTCAGTCCTTTGGGAGTCTAGTTTTGCCACTGATTTTCATGTGGAAGACAGACTGGGACCACTGTGAGGGATGGCCCCCTGAAGGTTGTGACAGTTATAATAAGTATGTGATAAGGGTAGATATATATGGAAGCATACAGATGGCAGCTGGTGGTCCCTGAAATATGCAGGGAGCCACATCCAATTTGTTGTATTGGTTAAGACAGGTTTATTGTCCTTCAATGTACTGCTTGGAGCGTACTGCAAGTGTCTGGTTGCTGCGTTTTCCCTCTTTGAATAATTCTTGGACTTGCTCCACTACCAATAGCTTATTTTTTAAATACGTATCTTACTGGCTATGCACTTCTGTAGTTCAATTTTAGGCTTTATTCACAGTCTTTTTTTCCCTCCTTGAAGTGAAACAACCATTAGTGTTTTTCGAGGGATAAAACCCACCTAGGTACTGCATATTTTCTGGTTTTCCATGTTGTTAGCAGTGTGATGAGCATGGGGAGATACTGTCCTGGGACATGCTGTGTGGGGTCCTGGTGGTACAGGAAGAGCACATGCAGACCTGTGCAGACATAGTGGTTGTGAGCAGTCTTGTGGGTACAGGTTGGAAAATACAACACAGTTTAATGAAGATGATTGTGTGGGTAGTATTGGATACCAGAACTCTTTCTCTTCACCAGGTGGCTCACGTTTGTTCCCCTTAATGCCAGAGCTCCTCAACATCAGTCCTGCCAGCCCACTTCTAAATGCGAGGGATATTTTTGGGGCTAGTGATTTTCCCATTGTACCCTCAGTATTTGCTGGAGTGCCTCAGCTCTGCTGCTGCCATTTTGCCACCAGTGGCTTGATTCAGACATATCACCTGCTATTGATTAGAATTGATTAACATTTCTATAGTGCTTTTTCTTAATGTAGAGCTGGGTGTCATTATGCACCATTGACAGTTGGCAATTTGCATCCTGGAAGGGTAAAAGATCTCATCCTAATGAAAGGGGTGACAGCAGTTGTTCTGCTAATGTGCCTTGGTGGTAGGTAGGGATCCTGAAGAAGGTTCTCAGCAAACCACAGACTCCAGTGGCCCTGCCTCAGAAGACCTGCAAGGCAGAGAGAGGGAATTAAGGCACATCTTTGCCCTTGCAACGCTGGTGTCTATCATCTGCTGTATGAGAACAGCTTCTTGAAAGAGAATTTGTAAAGAAAATAAAATGTACTTCGGCGTAAGTCCTCTTCTAGCAGCTTATCACTGAATAATTGAAGGTTGTGAGCTCCTGGAATGAAGAATTTGTAATGAAAGCAGTGATCCAGTGATGCAGTTTGCGATCTGGTTTTGACAAGACTTGCTACAACATTTTCTAGATTTCCTCTTAATTTCTTCCTTTATTTGCATTTCTGATGTCTGCATAGAAAATAAACTCTTTGAGGCAACTCTAGCAGCAAAATAAAAAATGTAAGGTGCATACATAGAAATCCTTCTAGCTTTACTTGGGTAAGCCAGGTGACTTTTTCAATTACAGCTATGAGGAAAAGAAAATACTTTTGCTTTCCAGGAGTATCCTGGCTGCTGTTGGACAGGGAAGCAGGGGCAAGTGTCATTCTGGATGTGCTGCTTGGCTGAGGTGATCATGGTGTGGTGGTGATAGCCTCCTGCAGGAGCTGTGCTTTGATTTGGAGGGACTTGACACAGCAGCTGCTCTGCTGGAGGGGCCACCTCAGGAATAAGTGAAAGTCAGACCTTTTGGTCAAGTGTATCCTCTCCTGCTGCACAAGAGCTGGGAAGGGGTGGAGGAGAATGGGAGGAAGCACTCCTGGGCTTGTGTGAAGAGGGGATGTGTTCCTTACCCTGTGTGGGATAACCTGGGAGGAGGTGGAAGTTCTGCTTCCTCATCATGCTCCTGTAAAAGCTGGCTTGCGCAGCAAGGTGGTCACTAGGGAAACTGAAGGATAACAGTTTTACTTGCTTTTGCCTCATCATGATTATTCAGGATCACTTGAAAGATTTTGGATTTTCTTCTGCTGAATTTCTTTATCCAAAAAATACTGGAAATGTCCTGTCTTTTCTGTCCTATTTGGAAATTCTCAGAGTAATTAGATGTGAATAGCTAGGGTTTTTTTTCCTCCCTTAATTGAAAGCATGGATAGTTTTGATCCTTAATAAGTATATCTTTTCTTCCAGCTATTTACGTTGTATCCATACAAAATAGATGTTAACATTGAGGAAAAAAGATTTTAACTCATTTGAGCAGAATGATTTATTTTCTTCAAGCAGAGGTCACTGTTACAGCTGCCATAATTCTCCTTGTTCCCCACTCATCAAGAGGGGTCTTCCAAGTAAATATGGCAGACAAGGGCCGAATTTAAAGAAAGTGTGTCAGCCTACTTTGGAGGCCCTCCCTGTACATTATAAAGAAGCAAAGAGATCTAAGTAATGTATTTCATTTGGTACTCTATGTGTCTTGATTTGCCCAGGCATGTCCTCTAGTGCTTTGGCATTCAGGGTACCTTGAATTCTCACAGCTAGTCTTACATTGCCTGAGTTTGCAAAAAGCTGTTGCCACCCAAGCTCTCAGGAGGGGCTGCACAGGTGCCTGCTCATCCACCCTGGGTTGCTGGGTGGCTGTGGGGAGATCTTAATTTCATCCCATAACCATCAGTTCAGATTCTGTGAGTTATCACCATCAGTCAAAATTGATCAAACGCCCTTTCTCCCTGCTCCAACTCCTCTGCCCCCATGGGCTATGAGCACTGGCCAGGAAGGGCGCGCTTCCTTCTCCATCTCAGTTCTGTCCTTTCCATGGTCCATGGCAGCCCCTCCATCTCAGAGCAGTAGTGCTTTGTGTTGCTATTGCAGGCTCCTCAGACAAGTCCTTAGCTGTCCACTTATCAGAATCACAGAGCTGCTTGAGCTGGTAAGGATCCTACCATTGACTGCTGCTTCTGAACTACCGCACTGTGTGCCTTAATACGAAAAGGAATTTTAAAAAGTACTTTGCACCTAGATGACATATAAGTTTTGCTATAGTTAGCTGGTATTGCTTTTCAGGGTTGGATGAATTATGGCATATTATATTTGGTTGTTCTTCAGATAGGGTGTTGTAGTACCATTCATAACATTTGCAAACACTATCTGCTGTTTGACTGGGCAGTAATGGGAGTGCTGTAATGAGTCTGAACTGGGCAGCAACCAGGGAATCTTTGAATGATGTTAGTGTTAAAGGCCCTATGCAAATTCATCTGGGAAGCGTCTTTGCTGGGGAATGGACTTTCTGCACATTAAGTGAAATTTGCCTTGGATTTGGGGATGTGCAGAGGTTGTGGTAAGATTTAAATGCATTCACACCAGTCATTCAGAATGTTGTAGTTTCCAATATGACATATTTTGCTTAGTACTGACTTTAGCAATCAGACAGATGGAAAAATTAGCCTGAGGTGATGCCCACATTTTCTTAGAGAATCAAACTACTCATCTTGCCCAGGTGTCTGTGTTTGGTGTGCTTGCGTGCGTAATTCATCACTTGCAGAGCCAGTCAGCCACCTATTCTCTGGAAAAGGCAGAAGCTAAAATCTGTGGTGGTTTTATGACATGCTGGTTCTTTTTTTTTTTTGTCTGACTGACTACTATCTAGGTTTCTACATTATACATTCCTATGTTGTGTTATAAATATGTCTATTATAAAGGGTACAGGAGGCAAGAACCACAGATAAGATTGCAAAATAGTTTTCATTACAGTTTCCAAGATTTGGATGGCCAGAACTTAGTGAAACATCTGCCTTTCTGAGCAAGATATCCCAAACATGGCTTATGTCCAAAGATGACAACCTGATATTAAAAGTTTTACAGATCCACTTAATATTTTTGAGAGAGGGAAGTGGAAAAGGAAATGTTTGTAACTAAAGTAATTTTTGAAATGCTTCCTTGGGAATGTGGGGGTCATAGGGAACTTTAAACCTGATGGACGGATTGTACTTGTACAGCAGGGTTTTCAGTGTGCTGCAGATTTTGGGGAGCTTATACTAAAGATCATCTGAAAACCAGCTGATGTTTGTACACAAGCCCTGCTGTCCATTGCCATATGAATCCGGTATGCATGCAAACCCAGTCAGTTTTATAATTAGCCACTTGATCCAGTGCACTGCTCTGAGCTGTCTCAGAAAGCTTGCCAAACATTTCAGCGAATGGAAGGTCATGGTGAACAGACCTTCTTGTAGCAGCATGAGCCCTTCTGTGCCCTCTTGGCTGGAGGGGATTGATGTCCTCAAAGTAAATAAACTCAGCTGCAGACAGGGAGTTCAGAGGAGCCTTTGAAGACTGGCATCCGTAATCCCAGTGGGGATGCCAGAGTCCCAGATACTTTTTGTGGAAAAGTCTCCAAGCAGGCGTGCTCTGTCCACCCAGAGCCTGCTGACACTGCAGGTGCTTGCATGGATCCGTGTAACCCTGCTGCAGGGAATCTCTATTAAAGTTACATAGTGGAGCACTCAAAGCCAAGTACGTGTCAAGAGTAACGTTAAAGACAGTTTTACCCCCTCCCCCTCAATTTCCTTCCCACCCTGTATTCATGCAACTTTGTAGTTTTCTCACTGCAGTGTTTCGAGATTTTTTTTTCCTGGGAAAGCACAATTAGGTTGGAAAAAGAGAGTGCCCAGGGAAAGCAGAGATGCTGCTCGTATGAGTAGGCACTGTGCGAGAATCTGTTCTGTCCCTGGGGACCACCCTCGGGATGGACCTGGAGTGGTTCCATCATTTATTGAGTAGCATGGTGGGGAGCTGAGCGCTCCTGGCTGTTTTTAAGGAGGAAGGAGCAGGTGGAGCTGCTGTACCCCCCAGGGGTGGAGTGGACTGGCAGAGTGAGAGCAGACCCTGGGCAGCTGCTGCTCTTGTGGGAACAGAGGCCAACAGGAGGTCTACCTGGTCAGTCAAGGGGCAGCAGCGTTACTAGAAATGAAACTGAAGGATCCTTCCTTCAGGGGGAGGTTTTCCTGCCACTTGCCTGACTGGAACACTTGTTTCCTGTGAGACCTATGAGAGGGCTGGGCCTTTCCTTAGCTGCTGCCACAGATGTGCTGGCACATCCCCACTACAGCAAGTCCCGCAGGTAGTAGAACTGCATTAGCAGGGCACCACAGTAATAAGTACTAAGCTAGTAAGTAATAAGCTACTAAATCCTTCAGGAAATTCCAGAAGTAGCTTATGACCAGTTAACCTGAGGATGTCTGCATCACACTGGCGTGTTTTAAACCTGCTTTCAGTCTTTTATGACACTTGGTGTGCTGGTTCACCAGCTGTCTTCTCCCTGACTGCTTATCACAAGGCAGCAAGCTGCAGGGAGCTGTGTGCGACCCAAGGACTTGCTCCAGGAGCAGCAGCTAAAGTAGTGCAGGTCACATTGACTTTGCTTTTTCCCTTCATGTGGTGTACATGCTGCCTTTCTGTGCCAGATGAGGGAATTTGTTACAGGAAAGCATCTTGGTGCAGCTGGGGGCTGACACTACTGAACTCCTTAAGCGGTGCCTGCATTTTGCACTGATGCCAACAATTGTATTGTTAAAAGCGATAGGAAGTTAAACTCTGCAGACATCTTTTCAGAGGCTGTTTTATATCATACAGATCCCATGCCTCTATAGGATACTCAATGCTGGCTCCGGTGCAACTTGCCTTCTGCATCAGATAGACACTGAGTTTCCTTTAGGAAACCCTGGCTAAAGGAAGAGGCATTGTTTACTTTTAATGAGGCCAGTTAGCCTGAAGCAATCCACCTGGCTGCAGAAACAAGTTCTGCCTGACACTACTTTTGCTTGCTCTAAAGATCTGGTGTGAAGCTGAAGCCTCTAGTGAGGTTATAGCCAAAAGCTGATTTCAGTCTCTGAGTGTATAAACCATGGGGTAGTAAAAATAGATGCTTTTTGTTTTATTTTGAAAAATTTATATTCTTGCTTTAAAAATAACAGCAAAAACTGAAGAAGGTGCAGGAAGGAACCATGGAAATAAGGGAAGAAAATACAGTGACAGGCATTTAACATCTCAAAGCCGGAGAGCTGACTTGATGTCGCATATACACTTGGCCATGAAGGGATAGTGACAGTAAAGGAGTAGCGAAGAAAGGATTGTCAAGGACTAACAGTTGAAAGCTGATACCACTGAAATTCCAGTTGTAAGTAAGTCACCAATTCTATGGCTCAATAAAGGGACTAATGAATGAAATTTAGTAAGTCATGATATACAGAGGTCAAAACAGATAATTGCTTCTTTCCTCTGGGCTTAAGTTCTATGAATCCAACAACTGCTGTACCTTCTACAGTTTTCAAGGAAAAAAATATGTACTAAATAGCAGCAAGTCTGAACCAGCTTGAAAATGTTTTCTGCAATCTTGAATGCAGTTTCAGAGTGTTAGAAGTTCAGAGGAATATTTTTTCTTCACTTTTTTTTTTTTTTTTTGGCAAATTTGTTCTGAGATCAATTAGCTTTGAATTATTCCTGTGTGCAATTTGGCAAGTGTGCATGATTTTAAATAGATTTAAGAAAATATTTGGAAAATAATTGGTTGAAGAATCCATTAAAAAAATAATGTTTCTGAACTGAACAGTATTTTTATCCTTTGGGAAATGAAATGATTTTGCTTTCAGACTGGTATGAATTAGAAGTAATTAAATTGAAGTCAACAGAGTGACATTTGTCAGATTGGAAGTAAGCAAGTTCTTTGTTGCAGTCCACCAACAAGGAACCTTGTAAAATGTGCTCCTTGTGAGTTTTCTGGTTTCAGCTGTTTATTAGGACTGCTTGAATTATTCATGGTGTATAAATTATTTGATAAAGTTGAATCTCTTTTCAGATTCAGTTTGAAAACTGCTTCTGAATGATGGAAATGAAGTATTTGCAGTCACTGGGTATTTGTGGAGTTCACTTGGACTATGTGCATTTTGCTATCTGTGGGATGGTAGTCAGTGGGTCATAGACTCATAGAATGGTTTGGGTTGGAAAGCACCTTAAGATCATCTAGTTTCAACTCCCCTGCCATGCGCAGGGACACCACACACTAAACCATGTCATGTTCATCATGTGTTATTATCCCAGCTTGGCTGAGGCACTGGCGTCTTTTAAGGAGGATGGGTGTACATATACAGTGAATGGAAGTCCCTTCCGGAAGTGGTGGGGAGAAGGATCCTCCACGTCAGTGCGTGGAAGACCCATAACACCAGCTCTGTCTCAGCCCCTGCCGTCAGGTGGTTCCTGGACTGGACCAGGGCCTTGTGCCTGTCCTCTGTTCTCTTCATGCCCAGCAGAACCAGCTTACCCCCTCTGAACCCCCTACCGCACAGTATCCAGCATGTGGAGTCATAGTAATGCTGGAGCATGCCTGTCCTCTGCCCTGTGACCTGCCTGTTCCTCAGTGTCTGAGCTCATGCGTGGGTTCCCACTGTGAGAAAGCAAAATACAAGAGTCTCCTCATGAATGATCCTTTTCTTGTGTACATATATTCATTTGCGTGTGCATATATGGATATATTCATACGCACATGTATGTACTTACATGCACACATATATATTCATGGAGAGTAATCAGTAACTGAAGTCTGGGGAGGGAAGGAAAAGCCTCTGCTGCATGGCTTTCCTCATAAATTTTCCTCCTATGTGAGGTGGAGAAAAACGGTGGGAAGAACATGGGAATTTGCACTGCCTTGTGTGTTTGAAGTGGTATATTGATAAAAATGTGGTTTTAGTTGTTTGGAATGGTTACACTGAAACACCACTCCTTGTGTTTCCTGTGCGTTACCCTCTGTCAAGCTGTTCGTAGAATAGCCTTGGACTTTGGAACACCTGAATTTAATTTCTGTTAACACTAGAGATATTTAGTCCCATTTGAGGGAGGAAAAGAACAGAAACTTTTGGGAACAGAGGTAGCTTGTAAAGTTAGCAACATTAAGTTTGTTAGCTGGCCTGTAGTAATTAAGCTTATTTCCATAGCAACGTTATCAGTTCAGCTCTAGAATTTTGAGACTTTTGTGTGCTCAGTAATTAGAGCTAATATCCTAATTTTAGCAGAGATATTACATTTGTGTTTGGCGAGAGTCTTGTAACTAAGCACACTGATTGGGGTGTGAAATAATGTTCTATTTTCCTTGAGTTCTCTTTCTTGGGTCACTTCAGACTGCTTAACTAGCTAAAAAAAAACACTGCAGTCTGCTTTCTTGGTACATAGGAGTGGATTTGCCATCCGGGAGAATAGAAGCATATATATACATAATTTACTTAAATACAAAAGCTTGCTTATCTGTGCAATCCTCGACAAAATAGAAAGGCAGAGACAAAGTACAGCATTCAGAACACCTATATAATCCTCATCTAAATTGCTCTAGTTTAACACAGTGATGGCCTCTCTGATGAGGGATTTGCATGCATTACTGCTGAGTATGGAAAAGGAGGGTATCTCACTTTCTTGCAAGCAAACCATGGGGTTGTGCGGTTGGGATCTGTAGGAAAGGGAATCCTCCATCCCAGCTTGGTCCCAGTCCTCACCTGTGCTTCTTGGCTTCCTTGGGACTTCCCATTAATCTCCCCAGAGGCCAAACTGCCCTTTGCAGGAGCCGTTTTTCTGAGCTTTCCCATGAATACACATTTGACGTGATGCACAGCAAATAGGGAGTCTTGGCAGTGCACAGGGAGATGCTTATGAGCTGTGCAGAACTTCCCAGACACTATCAGGTAGCACCCAGGGGCTGGGAAGAAGAGTGCTAGCCTCTTATCTCCCTACTGTCATTTCCACAGGGTTGAGGACTGTGATCTTTTCCAGAGCCACCAGCAGCCACCCTTTTAATTTCAAAGCAGAAGGACTACAGGAAAGTTGTGGCACAGGATAGCCATCTTGCACTGAATTCAGTGCAATGACCTTGGTTTATATCGTTTAGCCCCATATGACCAGACTCTACCTGTTTCTTATAACCAGCCTAGCAGTATGTACATTTCATAAATATATACATGTTTGCATTCCAATTTAAAACACTACGTTTTATCCTCACTGGTGTTGTCTGTGAAATGTGATGTGAAAAAATAAGCAGACACAGCAGGAGAACTTGGGTTTATGTGGATTTGTGTCCTCCATCCCCTAATCCCTCTCAGCTCCTGCAGCACTGCTGCATTTGATCTTCATTTCCAACCTAGAGGGCAAACGTTAGCCTGGCCTGCAAGTGATTGGAGTTAAGTGTGCAGGGATAGACAGTGGGCTGTTGCCTCCCAGGATAAGCAAAACACTCCTTTCTGTCTTCTGTACCTAGCCTCTAATTTTCACAAAAGCTGTCAGGACTTCCGTCTCTGAGACCCCTATCTTCCTTATCCCCAACTGTGAGATTTGCTTAAAACTGGCCAACAGGTTCAAATATTACTAAAGAAGAATTGACAAATATATATACAACGTGATTGCGTAAGCCTCTATTTCCGTAGAAGCCAGGCTAAAAACCCTCTGCAGTGTTTTGACAATAAACCCCTATGTCTCGGCAGAGTTCATAAAAAAAGCAGGTTCAGCATGTGCAATGGATATATAGTAGAAAATAGCATCAGAAGACTTGTTCCTGTTGCTAATGAGTTCTGAAGGTAAAAGAACAGTTAATGTATTCATAACAGACTTAAACTCAAAGATTTGTAAATAATTTATGGCTTTCTGTGGGTGGGAAGCCAACCCAAAACTTGGACCCAAATAGAAAATAGTTTTGTAGCAGCAAAGGACTTCAGATTTTGCAGATGCAGCAATTCAGCTGTAATCCCCCTGATAGGTAAAGAAATTATTTAGTAGACTTACCACAGAATATCTGGGGACTTATAATTTAGTCTTTGTGGCCTCCTAGAGTTCTATCGCAATTTGGCATCTACTTCCCCCTAAGGAAAATGAAACTCTTTGCATTATGACCAGTATTTTGCTAACTTGTGTTTATCTGCAAAAATTCTATTATAAATCTAAACTAAAGACTGTTGGTGATGGATCCAACCCTGGAGGTGTTCAAGGCCAGGCTGGACAGAGCCTTGGGCAAGATAGTTTAGGGTGTGTGGTGTCTCTGCTCATGGCAGGGGAGTTGGAACTAGATGATCTTAAGGTCCTTTCCAGCCCTAACTATTCTATGATTCTATGATTCTATGATTTGTGTGTAAATTGGCAGATAGCAACTATTCTTAGGAAATATTAGTGAAATAGACAGGCATACTTCGCATGTGAATCATGGTGGCCTTTGGGAGTCTGGAACACTAACTTCTTTTACCATGGGTTTGAACGGCAGAACTACTGTTTAAGTATGAACAATTCAGTGCTTTTTTGTACGTTTGCAGGTAAAAAGCACAATGGCTGGTCAGCAATAGGCAAGAGGGACAGCTTATAGACTGGATCCAGAGGAGTTGCCTTTGTTCCTAGTTGAGCTGTATTTATAAAGTTATAATAAAGGTGTGAGTGATGCAGTACTGTAATCAAGACCTATTCCAAAGTTTAGGTAGTGGCCACAGCCTTTCTAGTTACAATAAAGTGGCGTTGCTTATGCTCCACAAAAATAAAATTACTGGAATCTTTGTCCCTTTGCTTTGGCTTAGACCTGAAAATTTTAGCTCTTGGAAGGGAAGTGGACAGAGGGAGGTCATAGCGGTGAGAGGCAAGAAGTGCTGGTTGCCTTTTCCATCATTAGAAAGCTTGTGTGACAACACAGAATCTCCCCGGTCAAGTCAACCAAATTGTCTTCACTTGGGGAAGTTTTCCTGCCTTCTGGGAGCCATGCTTTTGAAGGAGATGGAGGGTTTGAAGCCCCTTGCTAACAGCCAAGCTATGATCCTTTTCTTGAAAGTTTCTTTTCAGCTTTGGGACACATATTTTGGGGCTGCATATTGCTGAATACTGAGTTTATGTACAGCTCCTGTGAAACTGGAGAATGTTATTAAAACTTTTTAATTACAAGAGAACTTAAGTTGTTTTCATTACTTTCATTATTGTTCTCAATTTCAGTAGGCGATAGAGATGCCTTTTGATTTTTTTATTCCTTTGTGTTTTTATTAGAATCGTTTGGGTTTTCAGGACATTGACTTGGAGGTACATTTTTGTGAGGTGTGGTTCAATGTTCCTTGGCCACAGGAAGGGGGTCAGTACAAAGGATAAGGACATTTCTTTCCACTGACCTCACATTTTGAAAAGGCTGTTATTTATGGGGGTGTGGTAAAATTAGCATATGAAAGCTGGATTTGTTTGGTCCTCTTTTCATTGAAAACTTGAGATCTAGAAGAGGTGTCCATCACTGCCCATAAGCAAAATTTGCAACCCTTAATTTAAGAAAGATTTTATGAACCATTTACAAGCATTTCCTGATTGACAGCAAACAAATAATCGCTGCTTTAAAAATTCTGCTTTCCCAGGAGGCTGTATCCAAAGAACCTTTTTTTCAAGCACTGGTGGCCTTAGCAGCAATACATAACTTGCTGAAATGAAATGAAATAACAGCTGAAAATATATATATATTTATAGTTTCAGCTATTACAAAAGAAGTGGGTCAAAATGTACTATATTACCAATGAAACATAGTGCTTTTTTGCCTTCGTGATATAAATCACCTTGGCTACCTGACTGTGATAACTATGGATTAGGACTGACATTTAGGTACAAACTGGTGTGAACTTGGTCTGCTGCATACAGATGAGGAGGCCCTAGAACACAGGGATGTCTTTGGTTTCTCTTCATGTGGTGCTTGTAGCTCATGCATGAAAAAGAGAATTGTGGAAGTGTTTTTAAAGGCTGCAGTATGTTGTAGGATTTATTGCAAGGAGCAGTGAAAATTGGAAAGCTAAAGAAGTGCCCAATCATATTTTGTCTGATAAAGGGATTTGTACAGCCTTCTGCTGCAAAAGATAGGACGAGTAGCGTTTCTAGCTTACTGGATAATGTACAGTAGTAAATATGAAAGAGACAGCAGTGTATAGTGTCTTTATTTTAGCCCCCCTTTAAACTTTTTGCATTTAAGCTTTATATGCAGGACATCATAATCTATTGTGCAAAATCAAACGAGGTCGAGGTCTCCCCCCAGAAAGCTTCCTATTAACTAGTGGAGAATGTGGGAATTACTTTTGCTAAATATGTTAAGGAGTTATCTTTTCCATCCTCTCTGCACTGTGATCCAGTGGGCTAAGGAATTAAGTTCTCCTGTTAGATGGGAAAGGTGAAGCATTACAGATAGTAAATGTATCTGACATGAAACTAAGGAACTAGTGGGAACTGTGAAAGGAATTTCTTTGGCGATATAATGGAAGACTAGTGATTAACATTACCTTCTGGTGCCAGAAACAGAATGGGGAACCCATGGAATAGAGTTGAAAGTGGAGAGCAGGCTGTGTTAGGGCCATTATGACCTAGAGAGAGAAGCTGCCCAGGATGCCTCAAAACTGGGGGCAACTTACACTGGTAGCCAAGGATACAAGTAAAAGCTTTGCTTTGTCCTTTTCCCCCACAAATTTGTGGGTAAATCCTTTCATTTTGAAAGGCTGTCCTGCATTGTTGCAAGGGAACATACCACTAGACAGGACCAAGTCTGCTCATACTTAACCACACAGTAGGCATAAGGGTTTGTAAACATCTGCTTCAGTCTTAGAAGAGATTACAGGCATCAACAATGTGTGAATGGCTCTTATGAGGGGAACAAAGGGAAACTCATAGGGATCTGCTGGAAGAGTGACAGTAGGAAAACTTGATACCTGCTAAAGATAGGGATGTAATCTGATAGGGAACATTCAAACTTCATAGCACATGGGAGCTGTGTTACAGCTTAAATACTATCTATAAATTAAGCACCTGATTTAAGATGGTGTGGTTGCTCATTGTTGTTGAGAATTTACCTGATCCTCATTCTGTTTATTTTAGTTTCTAATACCTCATCTACAACACCCAGGGAAGTGGCTGAGTCCCTATCCCTGGAGATACTTAAAAGACATGTAGACGTGGCACTTAGAGACATAGTTTAGTAATGGGCTTGGAAGTCCTAGGTTAATCGTTGGATTCTATGATCTTAAAGGTCTTTCTCAACCTAAATGATTCTATGAACACTATCTGGTAGCTCTTTCATTGCAGTTCATTGCTATATCGTTGACTCATTGTCCACAAAAACGTGAAAAGGAGATAAATCAAAATGTTGGTTCAGTGCTTTTCGTCCTATGTGGTCTCTGCATGCTTCATGTGACCATGACCCACTTCAGACACTTCTGAAATACGGGCACGAGCAAATATGTAATGATGTGCAGGTGCAATTGGCATGGTTGAGACTACAAGTGAAAAACATCTCACGAGTCTGAAATTTCAGGAAGCCTTTAGCTAAGCAGTATGTCAGTAAGTGTATTAGGATTTGCTGATGGAAGGAAAGCATCTCACAGCACTTTTGAAAAGCTAAGGAAAGGATTTTCAGACCAAAATAATGCTCACTTGTGGTCATTTAAATGACCACACAAGATGGCTGTTCAGATCACAGCTTGTCGGGCTTAGTTTTAAACATATTGCACAAGAAAATAGTTGGACTAACCTGGATAAGATAGACTAGAGGACAAGGAGGTTTATCTTCAGCTCTTTAGAAAAATGTTTGTTCAATACTGGAAAGGATCATTACAGGAAAACTCTTGTCATTGCTATGGTTATTACTGCAGAGCAATTACATTGATATTTATAAAATCAGTAGTGGAGATGGAAAGGAACATCTACTGCCCAACTATACTTGAATAAGATCTACATTTTTAAGAGAGGATCAGGTTCGAGACCGTCTTAAGAACCTGAACGTGCACAAGTCCATGGGACCTGATGAAATCCATCCACGGGTCCTGAAGGAGCTGGTGAATGAAATTGCTAAGCCACTGTCCATCATATTTGAGAGGTCATGGCAGTCAGGTGAAGTTTCTGATGGCTGGAAGAAGGGAAATATAATCCCCCATTTTCAAGAAGGGGAAGGTGGAAGACCCAGGGAACTACAGACCAGTCAGTCTCACCTCTGTGCCCGGCAAAATCTTGGAGCAGATTCTCCTGGAAAGAATGCTGAGGCACATGAAAAACAGCGAGGTGGTTGGTGACAGCCAGCATGGTTTCACTAAGGGGAAATACTGCCTGACCAATTTGGTGGCCTTTTATGATGAGGCTACGGGACTGATGGACAGGGGCAGAGCAGTTGACGTCATCTACCTGGACTTGTGCAAAGCATTAGACACTGTCCCACACAACATCCTTGCCTCTAAATTGGAGAGACACCAATTTGATGGATGGACCACTCAGTGAATAAAGAACTGGCTGGATGGCCGCACGCAAAGAGTTGTGGTCGATGGGTCAATATCCAGATGGAGACCAGTAATGAGTGGTGTCC
>NW_009940335.1:71927-78138 GCF_000696875.1 Nestor notabilis | reverse complement strand
GGGGTAGAGCGGGCTCGCCGGGCTGCAAACCCCCGCTCCGTGGTGTCCGTGTGAAGCAGGCAGCCCCCGTGGTGGCCACGGCTCTGCGGGAGCATCCTTGAGTGGGGGTTTAGCGCTTGGTAGCAACAGGGGACCAATAAGTTGGGAGAACATCAGAATGGGGTCACCCCCGGCAAGGTTCTCAGACCCCATATGTCTGCCTGCACTCCCCATGGTTAGGGCTTGATCATTAATGACCAAGTTATAGACTTAATGCACCTAAGTACGCATGGACACACCAACACACGACAGGAAGAAGAGTTGCAGCGGAAGACTGATGGACATACACAGAACATAAGGGACCATAACCCAGGAGAAGGCACGGAGCACACAGCAGGTTGAAAGCTGGGTAGGTGGGAGAAGGGAACAAAGTTGTGGTACAGCTTTTCTCCAGGTTAACACTCACTTCTGCCTCATGAGGGTCCTGGGACAACCAGCAGCAAGAGAGGTCTCTTGTGAAGAAGAGGACATGGCGTTTGCCTCCTCTCACTGCTGCTTCAAGATGAGTGTAGTTTATGTCTCTAACGTTTTGGCCATTTCAGTCAAAGCTGACAAACCTGGAGAGTTCAGTAATGTCTGTAGGACCTCTCAAGCACAGGTCAGGAAGGACTGGCATTTGAAATGATGCACAGAAACATCACACATGGCAGGGGGAGGGAATTACAAATCACCAGGGATCAGCTTCCCTTGATAACATCTAGTAGTACAGGCCTCAGCAGCAGATTAAAAGTTTCTAGGATGGTTTCTAGAAAAGCTGGCTTTTTTTCGTGGTAGGTACTCCCATCCCATCAATAAATATAGTCTATCTGCCTGAAACTTAGACAGCAACACAATCATGACATAGGTTTCAGCTTTTTAGGAGTGGTCTCAACAGAGATGGAGGCAGATGGAGAAGGATGGAAATACAGAGAAGAAATGCATTAAAATGCAGTAAGAACATAGAGGCAGGAAGCAGAAAGTGTTGAAATTAATAAATGTCTTTGCTATGTTCTTGTCAGAAGATCACACTAGGGAAGGGGAGAGGAAAATGGACTGAGGAGTTTCCTATGTGACAAAGCCAAGCACTTGCAGGAAGTCCTGGTTAAGGGTCCCATAGCCAGCTTTGAAAAAGAGGATTATAACAATCAAAAGAAAAATCTTTGGGAGCATCTGGGGTGTGATTTGGATGTAATATCAATGCAAGCTGCAGGTACTGAGTAGAGAAGCTTTAATGTCCCAGCTGAAACTGGGAAAGGTAGAAAAAGAAACATGCACAGGCCACGTAGACGTGAGTACATAAACATGGAGTGGAAGCATCACAAGGAATCTTTACAGATTTAGAAATTATGAGATAAGGGGGTATGTGATGGCAGATCTTTTCTGAGCAAAAGGAGAACTCAGGAGCTGAAAGGATTCTAATTCCCTGGCATTTTTCATGCTAAGGAATTTTCTTTCTTGCATTGCGCAATCATTGATTTATACCCAAGTGCCTCAGTTGGCCTCTGTCAGCTGTCCAATTCCACTCCAGTTGCTGGAAAAGTGAATCTAGAACTGTTTATGCAATTTACTTGCAGCTTGATTTTATTTTATATTTATTTTTAATATAGGCAACACAGGGGCCGCTTGAGCTGCTTTGGGAGTGTAAAGGAAAATCATCACACATTTTCTGACTCCTGTGCTTCTGTCAACATCTCTTCTCATTTTTTCTGTCCCATACACTCTCTTTCACTGTCATACAGCCAAAACATCACCAGACCTGGAAATTTCTTTCCAAGTTTCATTAAATTCTAAGGGGGGAGGGGGGGGGGAATCAAAGACTACTCCTAATTTTCCATAAGAAATGTGAGGCCATTTAGAATTATCTGTGCTGCATTTTCCAAGGAAATACACATCGGCAATATGATCCCATCTTATTCCCTTCTGCTGAGGGATATATTGCTGTGAAGGAAGTAGGACTTGGGTAATTACAAAGATTTAGATACCCTAAAGAAAAGCTAGTCTTAAATACCAGAGAGTTCACATGTTCAGGTTGTTTAGGGAGCTGTACAAACAGTATCTTTACATTCAGTGTGGTCATGAGGTGGTGCAAACCACATCCCCTGTTCACTAGCCCAGGAAGGCATGGGTAGGACTTTTTGCTCTTGACATTTGTTTGATGCAAAAATAGCACAGAGACTCTTTTCTGCCTGCAACATTCCACCATATAATCAGCAAATATGAAGTTAACTCCTTCTCTAATTCCCCTATCCCAATGTATTTATTTCTGTCTCCTATAGAGGCTGCTGTCATTAAACTGTGTTAAGGTATGGGCACTTCTGAGCCTTTTGAGGGCTTTTTTTGTGCAAGGAAATCCCCTGCTGACCAATTAGTACAGCTTGCCATTTGCTTAGCATCATGCTGTGGGAATAATGCAGAGCAGGCCAGCATGAATATGCTCTGGATGACTCCGGTCTTTGTTGCCAGGAAGAGGCATGACAAGTATCCCTTCCCTCAGGAATGCATTTTCTGGTCTGGCTGTATATGCATTTAAAGTATTGCTAGGTCACCTGAAACGTAAATACAAAGTAATCCAGCAGAAGCCTATCATTTGTGCTACCATTTCTCCCCCGCTCTTTAAGAGGTGTATTTCTATTTCCTCCTTTCATACCATGTCCCCCCACATTGTAGTTGTTTCCTTGCTCCAACCCCATCATCTCTCTTCTGTCTTGTCACATTGGTACCACCTACTTCTTCACAGGTGGCCCACTGCTTTGCCCAGAGAGGCTTCACAGACCACAAGACAGTCAGAATCTGATACATAGCTCCTACTTGCAGTGTCACTACCCACAAATTCATGTTTTCCACATTTGCAAGTGTGCCAAGGGAGCAAAGTCAAGCACCTACAGTTTTTTCAAGCATAACCTAGCAAAGTACAGAAATACAGATATTACACACTGTCCCTAAAAGACTAAAGAGTGCTCCCAAAGAAAACGGGGATTAAAGAAAAAGAAACTGCAGATAAACCAGACATTTATCTAAATGACAGTGCTGTCAGTCAGTGTTTTTCTCTGTCAGGGCACTGTTTTATCCAGAGATAGCAGGGCAATTCCTTTCTTCCAGGCTGCTTTTGCCTGAAGTTCATCAAATCCAAAGATGTTAGCCAGCATGTTTTGTAGACAGCCTTTATAGCTATGGGGGATCAATATGTGGTGCAGTTTCCTTGCTGATCTACTAACCTTTAATTTTTCTAAGTTGGTTGAATATATTACTAGGCCCAAGCTGTAACAATCTAGCCACAAAACTCAAGTAGCACAAGAACAATTCATTAAGTACCTTATTTCCTATTTTAACAAACAAACAGAAAAGGCAAGTTCATCCCACTCTTCCATTTCACAGCTGTGTAGGTTTTCTATCGCCTTTTTCAACATCTGAGATTCAAAGTCAAAAAGATATTTGTATTAGTAAGACCAAAGTTAGATTCAGCAGCAGGGTTCAGATCTTTAAGTCACTAAGATGCAGATGGTCTTGGTATCCTCACCTCCCATGTTCACAGAGGGCACAACAAACTGATAGGAGTATTTAAACAGTCCAGCCTTAAATATCAGGAGCCTCAGAGTGGGATTTTTCTACTTGTGTTGAGCTGTTGTATTTAACACAATCCCCCTTGCTATAGAGTTTAAGCTCTTCATTGTCTTCTACAGTGATTAAAATAATGCATCTCCAGGAGAAACAAGAAAGTGCTACTGTCCTCAGTTACAGATGAAGCATCAAATAGAGAGAAACTACTTGCCTGAGATCACAAAAGAAAACAGCAACAAAGAATTAAACCTAAGTCTCCTCACTTCCTATAACAGTATTTTATCTCTTCTTAGGCCTCATTATAGCATTTTTAAAAGTCTGAAAAGTGTTAAACCCAGGAAACAAGCAGTGACCTCCTTTGACATAAAAGTGCAGGGTCTAGAGTACACATTTTCTACAAGAATATAGAGGTATTTATTATTTTTAGGTACTATCTTTATTGTTAACCCCTACTGCTCAAAATCATGGCTAAGGCTGCAGAAAATGGTACAATCTTTCAACTTGCCATTGACAGCTGTGGTGTCCAGGCCCACTGAGTTTTCAATCATTTTCAGACCCAGGAACATCAGATTGCTTCTACAGTCACAGAGTAAACCAAACACAAAAATCAGGACACAAACCAGTGGAATTTAAGGTAACACAAAACACAAACACATCAGAGGCTAAGTAATCAGTGAGAATGAGCTATGCTGTGCTCAGCTTGTTTTGTCAGAGATACTGGGAAAAGAGGTGGGATTCACAGGAGGGAATTTTGCGTGAAGCCAGTAGGAAAAATGTTAAGCATATTTCTTTGGAAGTCCAAATTTCCACTCTGTCCATCCAACAGGAGGCTAAGGCAGCTCACACTACCACTTGGTATCCTGAGAAACGGGTGTGATCTATCAGATATGGGTCAAGCAGAGCCACCCGCACCAGCTCTTACCATATCACATCAGAGCCAGCTGTTTTCCGGTCCAGATACAGCCACCACAGCATTTGAGGAGAGCTACATCCTCCTTAGGCATGTGAGGCATTTATCCCCATTCCTAACAAACAGGCACAAAAATTTAATGGGAATCATCTTGTATGTTTACCTTACATCAAGACAGATGTGTTCATTTCTGCCTCTACCCACACACCTGCCGAATCCTCTGATGTGAAGTTGCACATCAGGCAGTGACGAAGCTGACTATTAAAATTTCCTAACACTTGGCACTCAAAGACATTGTTGGTATTACTTCTCTAAGCTTTTCACTGCTCGGGCTGACCCCTTCTGCCCCAGACTGCTGCCCCAGGCCAAAAAGGTGCCCGGGCCAACACGTGTGCCTGGCTTGGCCCTTGTACCTGGCCCTTGCCAGGTACTGAAAGCAAGCTTGGACCAAAACCTTCCCCTTGTTACAGAAAAACATCCAAATGTTTCTCTGTGGTGGTTGTTACACATGCTCCTCCCTGACCCCCCTCCACCCCCATGCTTTTCCTGTTACAGAGCACTGACTGTGTGTAACTCCAGTTACAGACATAAGCCCCACAGGACCCCCTGGCTCTCCCAAATGATGAGGACTTTGGAGGTGAGGGCTGTTCCCACCACAGCTCTTCTCCTTGCACACAGCCCAGGCAAGCCCACTGCTTAGCATTTGAAGGTATTCTGCAGCCTTAGCACAGCTGCTGGCAATTCCCATTTTCTCCCTGAGCTTCTTGATCTTCAAGACAGGTCTCTCTGCAGGGCAAACTGATGGGGAAAATGGCCCTTGTACCTCTGCGTTCCCAATGTCCATTTCAAGTGAATTTGCCCTTACTTCCAAAGCTAGTTAGGGCTATTGTTTCCTTTGCTTTAGAAGAGAAACCCCCAAGAGCTTTACGTCTTTTTTACATAAAGAAATTCCAGGCTTCATTTAAGATGAAATCTTGAGCTTCTTGGTCCATTCTTCACCATTTAGTTCCCTCCGGTTGCATGTGGTTTTCCCTTTGTAAAGTAAGAGTCACAGACCCACATTCCAGATCGTGTCAACCTCACTTGCTCGCTCAAGGTTTTTTCCTACAACCATCTCCTTTAAGTTGTTAATGTTAGTCACAGAAACAAAATTTTAAGTAGTATCCTCCTCTGTTGGTTCACTGACTGCTCACTTAAAGAGATCTTTTGATTGTCAGACCCGTGGCATATGATTGCCAATGGTTTTCAGTCTTGATGACTGAGAAATTAACATTTCCTGTGATACAGATCTCAGGAGTATTTCTTTCTAATAGAATTAAATAATTCTTTGTTCATGTTCAAATTCAACTCCCCAGTCTATCCCAAAAGAGCCTCCTTTGACATCCTTTCCTAAAATGATTTTGATCACAACTAATCTACTTTATCCACATTATCGCTTTTTTAATAATTTCTTAACATCTTTAAAATATGATTCTACTCCTCCACTACCTTTAAACAGTTATTCTAACATTTTGTATAGTACATTTCCAACATGATTGTTCCTTGTCATGTAATAATCACTGCTTCTATTCCACCTTGATGCAGTCGATGTCATCATCAGATTCATGCTCTGCACATCACATGCAACGCACTTGCCTGGTGTAAATACGTAGGCATGTGGCATGTCTGTTGTCTCCTATTGACCACATACTTTCTAGCCATGTGTCCTGGGCTCAGCAGTAGAAA